>NW_027478540.1:614696-751758 GCF_051014685.1 Ptiloglossa arizonensis | reverse complement strand
ACAGGAATTTCTCGAGTTCGTCAATCCGTGCGCGAGATATGGGAGTTCGAAGTTAAGGAATGGTTGAGAGACCATCACAATTTTCGCAAGTCTGATACTCGAAACACATAACTACCATGGCCTGGGGGAAAAATACACATACCTTTGCAATCGGGCGAGTTTCTACTTTCAGATGCAACAGGAATTTCGCGACTTCGTCAATCCGTTCGCGAGATATGGGAGTTTGAAGTTAAGGAATGGTTGAGAAACCATCAAAATTTTCGCAATTCTGATGCTAGAAACGAATAATTGGAATGACCTAGGGGAAAAGTACACACACCATTGTAATCGGTCGACTTTCTGCTTTCAGATGCAACAGGAAATAATCGAGTTCGTCAATCCGTTCGCGAGATATGGGAGTTTGAAATTAAGGAATGGTTGAGAAACCATCAAAATTTTCGCAAGTCTGATACTCGAAACCAATAACTACTATGGCCTAGGGCAAAAATACACATACCTTTGTAATTGGGCGACTTTCTGCTTTCAGATGCAACAGGAATTTCTCGCGTTCGTCAATCCGTTCGCGAGATATGGGAGTTTGAAGTTAAGGAATGGTTGAGAAACCATCAAAATTTTCGCAAGTCTAATACTCGAAACCAATAACTGGAATGGCCTAGGGGAGTAGTACACACACCATTGTAATGGGGCGAGTTTCTACTTTCAGATGCAACAGGAAATAATAGAGTTCGTCAATCCGTTCGCGATATATGGGAGTTTGAAGTTAAGGAATGGTTGAGAGACCATCACAATTTTCGCAAGTCTGATACTCGAAACCAATAACTACTATGGCCTGGGGGAAAAATACACATACCTTTGCAATCGGTCGAGTTTCTACTTTCAGATGCAACAGGAATTTCTCGAGTTCGTCAACCCGTTCGCGAGATATGGGAGTTTGAAGTTAAGGAATGGTTGAGAAACCATCAAAATTTTCGCAATTCTGATGCTAGAAACGAATAACTGGAATGACCTAGGCGAAAAGTACACACACCATTGTAATCGGTCGACTTTCTGCTTTCAGATGCAACAGGAAATAATAGAGTTCGTCAATCCGTTCGCGAGATATGGGAGTTTGAAGTTAAGGAATGGTTGAGAAACCATCAAAATTTTCGCAAGTCTAATACTCGAAACCAATAACTGGAATGGCCTAGGGGAATAGTACACACACCATTGTAATGGGGCGAATTTCTACTTTCAGATGCAACAGGAATTCCTCGAGCTCGTCAATCCGTTCGCGAGATATGGGCGTTCGAAGTTAAGGAATGGTTGAGAGACCATCACAATTTTCGCAAGTCTGATACTCGAAACCAATAACTACTATGGCCTGGGGGAAAAATACGCATACCTTTGCAATCGGGCGAGTTTCTACTTTCAGATGCAACAGGAATTTCTCGAGTTCGTCAACCCGTTCGCGAGATATGGGAGTTTGAAGTTAAGGAATGGTTGAGAAACCATCAAAATTTTCGCAATTCTGATGCTAGAAACGAATAACTGGAATGACCTAGGCGAAAAGTACACACACCATTGTAATCGGTCGACTTTCTGCTTTCAGATGCAACAGGAAACAATAGAGTTCGTCAATCCGTTCGCGAGATATGGGAGTTTGAAGTTAAGGAATGGTTGAGAACCACCAAAATTTTCGCAAATCTGATACTCGAAAACAATAACTACTATGGCCTAGGGCAAAAATACACATACCGCTGTAATCGGACGAGTTTCTGCTTTCAGATGCAACAGGAATTTCTCGAGTTCGTCAATCCGTTCGTGAGATATGGGAGTTTGAAGTGAAGGAATGGTTGAGAAACCATCAAAATTATCGCAATTCTGATGCTAGAAACGAATAACTGGAATGACCTAGTGGAAAAGTATACACACCATTGTAATCGGTCGACTTTCTGCCTTCAGATGCAACAGGAATTTCTCGAGTTCGTCAATCCGTTCGCGAGATATGGGAGTTCGAAGTTAAGGAATGGTTGAGAGACCATCACAATTTTCGCAAGTCTGATACTCGAAACAAATAACTACCATGGCCTGGGGGAAAAATACACATACCTTTGCAATCGGGCGAGTTTCTACTTTCAGATGCAACAGGAATTTCGCGACTTCGTCAATCCGTTCGCGAGATATGGGAGTTTGAAGTTAAGGAATGGTTGAGAAACCATCAAAATTTTCGCAATTCTGATACTAGAAACGAATAATTGGAATGACCTAGGGGAAAAGTACACACACCATTGTAATCGGTCGACTTTCTGCTTTCAGATGCAACAGGAAATAATCGAGTTCGTCAATCCGTTCGCGAGATATGGGAGTTTGAAGTTAAGGAATGGTTGAGAAACCATCAAAATTTTCGCAAGTCTGATACTCGAAACCAATAACTACTATGGCCTAGGGCAAAAATACACACACCGTTGTAAAAGGCAGACTTTCTACTTTCAGATGCAACAGGAATTTCTCGAGTTCGTCAATCCGTTCGCTAGATATGGGAGTTTGAAGTTAAGGAATGGTTGAGAAACCATCAAAATTTTCGCAAGTCTGATACTCGAAACCAATAACTGGAATGGCCCAGGGCAAAAATACACATACCTTTGTAATCGGGCGACTTTCTGCTTTCAGATGCAACAGGAATTTCTCGAGTTCGTCAATCCGTTCGCGAGATATGGGAGTTTGAAGTTAAGGAATGGTTGAGAAACCATCAAAATTTTCGCAAGTCTAATACTCGAAACCAATAACTGGAATGGCCTAGGGGAATAGTACACACACCATTGTAATGGGGCGAGTTTCTACTTTCAGATGCAACAGGAAATAATAGAGTTCGTCAATCCGTTCGCGAGATATGGGAGTTTGAAGTTAAGGAATGGTTGAGAGACCATCACAATTTTCGCAAGTCTGATACTCGAAACCAATAACTACTATGGCCTGGGGGAAAAATACACATACCTTTGCAATCGGGCGAGTTTCTACTTTCAGATGCAACAGGAATTTCTCGAGTTCGTCAAACCGTTCGCGAGATATGGGAGTTTGAAGTTAAGGAATGGTTGAGAAACCATCAAAATTTTCGCAATTCTGATGCTAGAAACGAATAACTGGAATGACCTAGGCGAAAAGTACACACACCATTGTAATCGGTCGACTTTCTGCTTTCAGATGCAACAGGAAATAATAGAGTTCGTCAATCCGTTCGCGAGATATGGGAGTTTGAAGTTAAGGAATGGTTGAGAACCATCAAAATTTTCGCAAATCTGATACTCGAAAACAATAACTACTATGGCCTAGGGCAAAAATACACATACCGCTGTAATCGGACGAGTTTCTGCTTTCAGATGCAACAGGAATTTCTCGAGTTCGTCAATCCGTTCGTGAGATATGGGAGTTTGAAGTGAAGGAATGGTTGAGAAACCATCAAAATTATCGCAATTCTGATGCTAGAAACGAATAACTGGAATGACCTAGGGGAAAAGTATACACACCATTGTAATCGGTCGACTTTCTGCCTTCAGATGCAACAGGAATTTCTCGAGTTCGTCAATCCGTTCGCGAGATATGGGAGTTCGAAGTTAAGGAATGGTTGAGAGACCATCACAATTTTCGCAAGTCTGATACTCGAAACACATAACTACCATGGCCTGGGGGAAAAATACACATACCTTTGCAATCGGGCGAGTTTCTACTTTCAGATGCAACAGGAATTTCGCGACTTCGTCAATCCGTTCGCGAGATATGGGAGTTTGAAGTTAAGGAATGGTTGAGAAACCATCAAAATTTTCGCAATTCTGATGCTAGAAACGAATAATTGGAATGACCTAGGGGAAAAGTACACACACCATTGTAATCGGTCGACTTTCTGCTTTCAGATGCAACAGGAAATAATCGAGTTCGTCAATCCGTTCGCGAGATATGGGAGTTTGAAGTTAAGGAATGGTTGAGAATCCATCAAAATTTTCGCAAGTCTGATACTCGAAACCAATAACTACTATGGCCTAGGGCAAAAATACACATACCTTTGTAATTGGGCGACTTTCTGCTTTCAGATGCAACAGGAATTTCTCGCGTTCGTCAATCCGTTCGCGAGATATGGGAGTTTGAAGTTAAGGAATGGTTGAGAAACCATCAAAATTTTCGCAAGTCTAATACTCGAAACCAATAACTGGAATGGCCTAGGGGAGTAGTACACACACCATTGTAATGGGGCGAGTTTCTACTTTCAGATGCAACAGGAAATAATAGAGTTCGTCAATCCGTTCGCGAGATATGGGAGTTTGAAGTTAAGGAATGGTTGAGAGACCATCACAATTTTCGCAAGTCTGATACTCGAAACCAATAACTACTATGGCCTGGGGGAAAAATACACATACCTTTGCAATCGGTCGAGTTTCTACTTTCAGATGCAACAGGAATTTCTCGAGTTCGTCAACCCGTTCGCGAGATATGGGAGTTTGAAGTTAAGGAATGGTTGAGAAACCATCAAAATTTTCGCAATTCTGATGCTAGAAACGAATAACTGGAATGACCTAGGCGAAAAGTACACACACCATTGTAATCGGTCGACTTTCTGCTTTCAGATGCAACAGGAAATAATAGAGTTCGTCCATCCGTTCGCGAGATATGGGAGTTTGAAGTTAAGGAATGGTTGAGAACCATCAAAATTTTCGCAAATCTGATACTCGAAAACAATAACTACTATGGCCTAGGGCAAAAATACACATACCGCTGTAATCGGACGAGTTTCTGCTTTCAGATGCAACAGGAATTTCTCGAGTTCGTCAATCCGTTCGTGAGATATGGGAGTTTGAAGTGAAGGAATGGTTGAGAAACCATCAAAATTATCGCAATTCTGATGCTAGAAACGAATAACTGGAATGACCTAGGGGAAAAGTATACACACCATTGTAATCGGTCGACTTTCTGCCTTCAGATGCAACAGGAATTTCTCGAGTTCGTCAATCCGTTCGCGAGATATGGGAGTTCGAAGTTAAGGAATGGTTGAGAGACCATCACAATTTTCGCAAGTCTGATACTCGAAACAAATAACTACCATGGCCTGGGGGAAAAATACACATACCTTTGCAATCGGGCGAGTTTCTACTTTCAGATGCAACAGGAATTTCGCGACTTCGTCAATCCGTTCGCGAGATATGGGAGTTTGAAGTTAAGGAATGGTTGAGAAACCATCAAAATTTTCGCAAGTCTAATACTCGAAACCAATAACTGGAATGGCCTAGGGGAGTAGTACACACACCATTGTAATGGGGCGAGTTTCTACTTTCAGATGCAACAGGAAATAATAGAGTTCGTCAATCCGTTCGCGAGATATGGGAGTTTGAAGTTAAGGAATGGTTGAGAGACCATCACAATTTTCGCAAGTCTGATACTCGAAACCAATAACTACTATGGCCTGGGGGAAAAATACACATACCTTTGCAATCGGTCGAGTTTCTACTTTCAGATGCAACAGGAATTTATCGAGTTCGTCAACCCGTTCGCGAGATATGGGAGTTTGAAGTTAAGGAATGGTTGAGAAACCATCAAAATTTTCGCAATTCTGATGCTAGAAACGAATAACTGGAATGACCTAGGCGAAAAGTACACACACCATTGTAATCGGTCGACTTTCTGCTTTCAGATGCAACAGGAAATAATAGAGTTCGTCAATCCGTTCGCGAGATATGGGAGTTTGAAGTTAAGGAATGGTTGAGAACCATCAAAATTTTCGCAAATCTGATACTCGAAAACAATAACTACTATGGCCTAGGGCAAAAATACACATACCGCTGTAATCGGACGAGTTTCTGCTTTCAGATGCAACAGGAATTTCTCGAGTTCGTCAATCCGTTCGTGAGATATGGGAGTTTGAAGTGAAGGAATGGTTGAGAAACCATCAAAATTATCGCAATTCTGATGCTAGAAACGAATAACTGGAATGACCTAGGGGAAAAGTATACACACCATTGTAATCGGTCGACTTTCTGCCTTCAGATGCAACAGGAATTTCTCGAGTTCGTCAATCCGTTCGCGAGATATGGGAGTTCGAAGTTAAGGAATGGTTGAGAGACCATCACAATTTTCGCAAGTCTGATACTCGAAACAAATAACTACCATGGCCTGGGGGAAAAATACACATACCTTTGCAATCGGGCGAGTTTCTACTTTCAGATGCAACAGGAATTTCGCGACTTCGTCAATCCGTTCGCGAGATATGGGAGTTTGAAGTTAAGGAATGGTTGAGAAACCATCAAAATTTTCGCAATTCTGATGCTAGAAACGAATAACTGGAAAGACCTAGGGGAAAAGCACACACACCATTGTAATCGGGCAAGTTTCTACTTTCAGATGCAACAGTAATTTCTCGAGCTCGTCAATCCGTTCGCGAGATATGGGAGTTTCAAGTTGAGGAATGGTTGAGAAACCATCAAAATTTTCGCAAGTCTGATACTCGAAACCAATAACTGGAATGGCCCAAGGCAAAAATACACATACCTTTGTAATCGGGCGAGCTTCTACTTTCAGATGCAACTGGAATTTGTCGAATTCATCAATCCGTTCGCGAGATATGGGAGTTTGAAGTTAAAGAATGGTTGAGAAACCATCAAAATTTTCGCAATTCTGATGCTAGAAACGAATAACTGGAAAGACCTAGGGGAAAAGCACACACACCATTGTAATCGGTAGACTTTCTACTTTCAGATGCAACAGGAAATAATAAAGTTCGTCAATCCGTTCGCGAGATATGGGAGATTGAAGTTAAGGAATGCTTGAGCAACCATCAAAATTTTCGCAAGACTGATAACCGAAACAAATAACTACAAAGCCCTAGGGGAAAAATACACATACCTTTGTAATCGGGCGAGATTCCACTTCCAGATGCAACCGGAAGTTCTCTAGTTCGTCAATCCGTTCGCGGGATATGGGAGTTTGAAGTTAAGGAGTGGTTGAGAAACCATCAGAATTTTCGCAAGTCTGATATTCGAAACCAATAACTACCATGGCCTGGGGGAAAAATACACATACCGCTGTAATCGGACGAGTTTCTGCTTCCAGATGCAACAGGAATTTCTCGAGTTCGTCAATCCGTTCGTGAGATATGGGAGTTTGAAGTGAAGGAATGGTTGAGAAACCATCAAAATTATCGCAATTCTGATGCTAGAAACGAATAACTGGAATGACCTAGGGGAAAAGCATACACACCATTGTAATCGGTCGACTTTCTGCCTTCAGATGCAACAGGAATTTCTCGAGTTCGTCAATCCGTTCGCGAGATATGGGAGTTCGAAGTTAAGGAATGGTTGAGAACCATCAAAATTTTCGCAAGTCTGATACTCGAAAACAATAACTACTATGGCCTAGGGCAAAAATACACATACCGCTGTAATCGGACGAGTTTCTGCTTTCAGATGCAACAGGAATTTCTCGAGTTCTTCAATCCGTTCGTGAGATATGGGAGTTTGAAGTTAAGGAATGGTTGAGAAACCATCAAAATTATCGCAATTCTAATGCTAGAAACGAATAACTGGAATGAGCTAGGGGAAAAGTATACACACCATTTTAATCGGTCGACTTTCTGCCTTCAGATGCAACAGGAATTTCTCGAGTTCGTCAATCCGTTCGCGAGATATGGGAGTTCGAAGTTAAGGAATGGTTGACAGACCATCACAATTTTCGCAAGTCTGATACTCGAAACCAATAACTACCATGGCCTGGGGGAAAAATACACATACCTTTGCAATCGGGCGAGTTTCTACTTTCAGATGCAACAGGAATTTCGCGACTTCGTCAATCCGTTCGCGAGATATGGGAGTTTGAAGTCAAGGAATGGTTGAGAAACCATCAAAATTTTCGCAATTCTGATGCTAGAAACGAATAATTGGAATGACCTAGGGGAAAAGTACACACACCATTATAATCGGTCGACTTTCTGCTTTCAGATGCAACAGGAAATAATCGAGTTCGTCAGTCCGTTCGCGAGATATGGGAGTTTGAAGTTAAGGAATGGTTGAGAAACCATCAAAATTTTCGCAAGTCTGATACTCGAAACCAATAACTACTATGGCCTAGGGCAAAAATACACATACCTTTGTAATTGGGCGAGCTTCTACTTTCAGATGCAACTGGAATTTGTTGAATTCATCAATCCGTTCGCGAGATATGGGAGTTTGAAGTTAAAGAATGGTTGAGCAACCATCAAAGTTTTCGCAATTCTGATGCTAGAAACGAATAACTGGAAAGACCTGGGGGAAAAGCACACACACCATTGTAATCGGTAGACTTTCTACTTTCAGATGCAACAGGAAATACTAGAGTTCGTCAATCCGTTCGCGAGATATGGGAGTTTGAAGTTAAGGAATGCTTGAGAAACCATCAAAATTTTCGCAAGACTGATACTCGAAACAAATAACTACAAAACCCTAGGGGAAAAATACACATACCTTTGTAATCGGGCGAGTTTCTACTTTCAGATGCAACAGTAATTTCCCGAGTTCGTCAATCCGTTCGCGAGATATGGGAGTTTGAAGTTAAGGAATGGTTGAGAAACCATCAAAATTTTCGCAAGTCTGATACTCGAAACCAATAACTGGAATGGCCCAGGGCAAAAATACACATACCTTTGTAATCGGGCGACTTTCTGCTTTCAGATGCAACAGGAATTTCTCGAGTTCGTCAATCCGTTCGCGAGATATGGGAGTTTGAAGTTAAGGAATGGTTGAGAAACCATCAAAATTTTCGCAAGTCTGATACTCGAAACCAATAACTGGAATGGCCCAGGGCAAAAATACACATACCTTTGTAATCGGGCGACTTTCTGCTTTCAGATGCAACAGGAATTTCTCGAGTTCGTCAATCCGTTCGCGAGATATGGGAGTTTGAAGTTAAGGAATGGTTGAGAAACCATCAAAATTTTCGCAAGTCTAATACTCGAAACCAATAACTGGAATGGCCTAGGGGAAAAGTACACACACCATTGTAATGGGGCGAGTTTCTACTTTCAGATGCAACAGGAATTCCTCGAGCTTGTCAATCCGTTCGCGAGATATGGGCGTTCGAAGTTAAGGAATGGTTGAGAGACCATCACAATTTTCGCAAGTCTGATACTCCAAACCAATAACTACTATGGCCTGGGGGAAAAATACACATACCTTTGCAATCGGGCGAGTTTCTACTTTCAGATGCAACAGGAATTTCTCGAGTTCGTCAACCCGTTCGCGAGATATGGGAGTTTGAAGTTAAGGAATGGTTGAGAAACCATCAAAATTTTCGCAATTCTGATGCTAGAAACGAATAACTGGAATGACCTAGGCGAAAAGTACACACACCATTGTAATCGGTCGACTTTCTGCTATCAGATGCAACAGAAAATAATAGAGTTCGTCAATCCGTTCGCGAGATATGGGAGTTTGAAGTTAAGGAATGGTTGAGAACCATCAAAATTTTCGCAAATCTGATACTCGAAAACAATAACTACTATGGCCTAGGGCAAAAATACACACACCATTGTAATCGGTCGACTTTCTGCTATCAGATGCAACAGGAAATAATAGAGTTCGTCAATCCGTTCGCGAGATATGGGAGTTTGAAGTTAAGGAATGGTTGAGAAACCATCAAAATTTTCGCAATTCTGATGCTAGAAACGAATAACTGGAATGACCTAGGCGAAAAGTACACACACCATTGTAATCGGTCGACTTTCTGCTATCAGATGCAACAGGAAATAATAGAGTTCGTCAATCCGTTCGCGAGATATGGGAGTTTGAAGTTAAGGAATAGTTGAGAAACCATCAAAATTTTCGCAAGTCTGATACTCGAAATCAATAACTGGAATGGCCTAGGGGAAAAGTACACACACCATTGTAATGGGGCGAGTTTCTACTTTCAGATGCAATAGGAATTTCCCGAGTTCGTCAATCCGTTCGCGAGATATGGGAGTTTGAAGTTAAGGAATGGTTGAGAAACCATCAAAATTTTCGCAAGTCTGATACTCGAAACCAATAACTGGAATGGCCTAGGGGAAAAGTATACACACCATTTTAATCGGTCGACTTTCTGCCTTCAGATGCAACAGGAATTTCTCGAGTTCGTCAATCCGTTCGCGAGATATGGGAGTTCGAAGTTAAGGAATGGTTGACAGACCATCACAATTTTCGCAAGCCTGATACTCGAAAGCAATAACTACCATGGCCTGGGGGAAAAATACACATACCTTTGCAATCGGGCGAGTTTCTACTTTCAGATGCAACAGGAATTTCGCGACTTCGTCAATCCGTTCGCGAGATATGGGAGTTTGAAGTTAAGGAATGGTTGAGAAACCATCAAAATTTTCGCAATTCTGATGCTAGAAACCAATAATTGGAATGACCTAGGGGAAAAGTACACACACCATTATAATCGGTCGACTTTCTGCTTTCAGATGCAACAGGAAATAATCGAGTTCGTCAGTCCGTTCGCGAGATATGGGAGTTTGAAGTTAAGGAATGGTTGAGAAACCATCAAAATTTTCGCAAGTCTGATACTCGTAACCAATAACTACTATGGCCTAGGGCAAAAATACACATACCTTTGTAATTGGGCGAGCTTCTACTTTCAGATGCAACTGGAACTTGTTGAATTCATCAATCCGTTCGCGAGATATGGGAGTTTGAAGTTAAAGAATGGTTGAGCAACCATCAAAGTTTTCGCAATTCTGATGCTAGAAACGAATAACTGGAAAGACCTGGGGGAAAAGCACACACACCATTGTAATCGGTAGACTTTCTACTTTCAGATGCAACAGGAAATACTAGAGTTCGTCAATCCGTTCGCGAGATATGGGAGTTTGAAGTTAAGGAATGCTTGAGAAACCATCAAAATTTTCGCAAGACTGATACTCGAAACAAATAACTACAAAACCCTAGGGGAAAAATACACATACCTTTGTAATCGGGCGAGTTTCTACTTTCAGATGCAACAGTAATTTCCCGAGTTCGACAATCCGTTCGCGAGATATGGGAGTTTGAAGTTAAGGAATGGTTGAGAAACCATCAAAATTTTCGCAAGTCTGATACTCGAAACCAATAACTGGAATGGCCCAGGGCAAAAATACACATACCTTTGTAATCGGGCGACTTTCTGCTTTCAGATGCAACAGGAATTTCTCGAGTTCGTCAATCCGTTCGCGAGATATGGGAGTTTGAAGTTAAGGAATGGTTGAGAAACCATCAAAATTTTCGCAAGTCTGATACTCGAAACCAATAACTGGAATGGCCCAGGGCAAAAATACACATACCTTTGTAATCGGGCGACTTTCTGCTTTCAGATGCAACAGGAATTTCTCGAGTTCGTCAATCCGTTCGCGAGATATGGGAGTTTGAAGTTAAGGAATGGTTGAGAAACCATCAAAATTTTCGCAAGTCTAATACTCGAAACCAATAACTGGAATGGCCTAGGGGAAAAGTACACACACCATTGTAATGGGGCGAGTTTCTACTTTCAGATGCAACAGGAATTCCTCGAGCTTGTCAATCCGTTCGCGAGATATGGGCGTTCGAAGTTAAGGAATGGTTGAGAGACCATCACAATTTTCGCAAGTCTGATACTCCAAACCAATAACTACTATGGCCTGGGGGAAGAATACACATACCTTTGCAATCGGGCGAGTTTCTACTTTCAGATGCAACAGGAATTTCTCGAGTTCGTCAACCCGTTCGCGAGATATGGGAGTTTGAAGTTAAGGAACGGTTGAGAAACCATCAAAATTTTCGCAATTCTGATGCTAGAAACGAATAACTGGAATGACCTAGGCGAAAAGTACACACACCATTGTAATCGGTCGACTTTCTGCTATCAGATGCAACAGAAAATAATAGAGTTCGTCAATCCGTTCGCGAGATATGGGAGTTTGAAGTTAAGGAATGGTTGAGAAACCATCAAAATTTTCGCAATTCTGATGCTAGAAACCAATAATTGGAATGACCTAGGGGAAAAGTACACACACCATTATAATCGGTCGACTTTCTGCTTTCAGATGCAACAGGAAATAATCGAGTTCGTCAGTCCGTTCGCGAGATATGGGAGTTTGAAGTTAAGGAATGGTTGAGAAACCATCAAAATTTTCGCAAGTCTGATACTCGTAACCAATAACTACTATGGCCTAGGGCAAAAATACACATACCTTTGTAATTGGGCGAGCTTCTACTTTCAGATGCAACTGGAATTTGTTGAATTCATCAATCCGTTCGCGAGATATGGGAGTTTGAAGTTAAAGAATGGTTGAGCAACCATCAAAGTTTTCGCAATTCTGATGCTAGAAACGAATAACTGGAAAGACCTGGGGGAAAAGCACACACACCATTGTAATCGGTAGACTTTCTACTTTCAGATGCAACAGGAAATACTAGAGTTCGTCAATCCGTTCGCGAGATATGGGAGTTTGAAGTTAAGGAATGCTTGAGAAACCATCAAAATTTTCGCAAGACTGATACTCGAAACAAATAACTACAAAACCCTAGGGGAAAAATACACATACCTTTGTAATCGGGCGAGTTTCTACTTTCAGATGCAACAGTAATTTCCCGAGTTCGTCAATCCGTTCGCGAGATATGGGAGTTTGAAGTTAAGGAATGGTTGAGAAACCATCAAAATTTTCGCAAGTCTGATACTCGAAACCAATAACTGGAATGGCCCAGGGCAAAAATACACATACCTTTGTAATCGGGCGACTTTCTGCTTTCAGATGCAACAGGAATTTCTCGAGTTCGTCAATCCGTTCGCGAGATATGGGAGTTTGAAGTTAAGGAATGGTTGAGAAACCATCAAAATTTTCGCAAGTCTGATACTCGAAACCAATAACTGGAATGGCCCAGGGCAAAAATACACATACCTTTGTAATCGGGCGACTTTCTGCTTTCAGATGCAACAGGAATTTCTCGAGTTCGTCAATCCGTTCGCGAGATATGGGAGTTTGAAGTTAAGGAATGGTTGAGAAACCATCAAAATTTTCGCAAGTCTAATACTCGAAACCAATAACTGGAATGGCCTAGGGGAAAAGTACACACACCATTGTAATGGGGCGAGTTTCTACTTTCAGATGCAACAGGAATTCCTCGAGCTTGTCAATCCGTTCGCGAGATATGGGCGTTCGAAGTTAAGGAATGGTTGAGAGACCATCACAATTTTCGCAAGTCTGATACTCCAAACCAATAACTACTATGGCCTGGGGGAAAAATACACATACCTTTGCAATCGGGCGAGTTTCTACTTTCAGATGCAACAGGAATTTCTCGAGTTCGTCAACCCGTTCGCGAGATATGGGAGTTTGAAGTTAAGGAATGGTTGAGAAACCATCAAAATTTTCGCAATTCTGATGCTAGAAACGAATAACTGGAATGACCTAGGCGAAAAGTACACACACCATTGTAATCGGTCGACTTTCTGCTATCAGATGCAACAGAAAATAATAGAGTTCGTCAATCCGTTCGCGAGATATGGGAGTTTGAAGTTAAGGAATGGTTGAGAACCATCAAAATTTTCGCAAATCTGATACTCGAAAACAATAACTACTATGGCCTAGGGCAAAAATACACACACCATTGTAATCGGTCGACTTTCTGCTATCAGATGCAACAGGAAATAATAGAGTTCGTCAATCCGTTCGCGAGATATGGGAGTTTGAAGTTAAGGAATGGTTGAGAAACCATCAAAATTTTCGCAATTCTGGTGCTAGAAACGAATAACTGGAATGACCTAGGCGAAAAGTACACACACCATTGTAATCGGTCGACTTTCTGCTATCAGATGCAACAGGAAATAATAGAGTTCGTCAATCCGTTCGCGAGATATGGGAGTTTGAAGTTAAGGAATAGTTGAGAAACCATCAAAATTTTCGCAAGTCTGATACTCGAAATCAATAACTGGAATGGCCTAGGGGAAAAGTACACACACCATTGTAATGGGGCGAGTTTCTACTTTCAGATGCAATAGGAATTTCCCGAGTTCGTCAATCCGTTCGCAAGATATGGGAGTTTGAAGTTAAGGAATGGTTGAGAAACCATCAAAATTTTCGCAAGTCTGATACTCGAAACCAATAACTGGAATGGCCTAGGGGAAAAGTACACACACCATTGTAATGGGGCGAGTTTCTACTTTCAGATGCAACAGGAATTCCTCGAGCTTGTCAATCCGTTCGCGAGATATGGGCGTTCGAAGTTAAGGAATGGTTGAGAGACCATCACAATTTTCGCAAGTCTGATACTCGAAACCAATAACTACTATGGCCTGGGGGAAAAATACACATACCTTTGCAATCGGGCGAGTTTCTACTTTCAGATGCAACAGGAATTTCTCGAGTTCGTCAAACCGTTCGCGAGATATGGGAGTTTGAATTTAAGGAATGGTTGAGAAACCATCAAAATTTTCGCAATTCTGATGCTAGAAACGAATAACTGGAATGACCTAGGCGAAAAGTACACACACCATTGTAATCGGTCGACTTTCTGCTATCAGATGCAACAGGAAATAATAGAGTTCGTCAATCCGTTCGCGAGATATGGGAGTTTGAAGTTAAGGAATGGTTGAGAACCATCAAAATTTTCGCAAATCTGATACTCGAAAACAATAACTACTATGGCCTAGGGCAAAAATACACATACCGCTGTAATCGGACGAGTTTCTGCTTTCAGATGCAACAGGAATTTCTCGAGTTCGTCAATCCGTTCGTGAGATATGGGAGTTTGAAGTGAAGGAATGGTTGAGAAACCATCAAAATTATCGCAATTCTGATGCTAGAAACGAATAACTGGAATGACCTACGGGAAAAGTATACACACCTTTGCAATCGGGCGAGTTTCTACTTTCAGATGCAACAGGAATTTCGCGACTTCGTCAATCCGTTCGCGAGATATGGGAGTTTGAAGTTAAAGAATGGTTGAGAAACCATCAAAGTTTTCGCAATTCTGATGCTAGAAACGAATAACTGGAAAGACCTGGGGGAAAAGCACACACACCATTGTAATCGGTAGACTTTCTACTTTCAGATGCAACAGGAAATAATAGAGTTCGTCAATCCGTTCGCGAGATATGGGAGTTTGAAGTTAAGGAATGCTTGAGAAACCATCAAAATTTTCGCAAGTCTGATACTCGAAATCAATAACTGGAATGGCCTAGGGGAAAAGTACACACACCATTGTAATGGGGCGAGTTTCTACTTTCAGATGCAATAGGAATTTCCCGAGTTCGTCTATCCGTTCGCGAGATATGGGAGTTTGAAGTTAAGGAATGGTTGAGAAACCATCAAAATTTTCGCAAGTCTGATACTCGAAGCCAATAACTACTGTGGCCTAGGGCAAAAATACACATACCTTTGTAATCGGGCGAGCTTCTACTTTCAGATGCAACTGGAATTTGTCGAATTCATCAATCCGTTCGCGAGATATGGGAGTTTGAAGTTAAAGAATGGTTGAGAAACCATCAAAATTTTCGCAGTTCTGATGCTAGAAACGAATAACTGGAAAGACCTAGGGGAAAAGCACACACACCATTGTAATCGGTAGACTTTCTACTTTCAGATGCAACGGGAAATAATAGAGTTCGTCAATCCGTTCGCGAGATATGGGAGTTTGAAGTTAAGGAATGCTTGAGAAACAATCAAAATTTTCGCAAGACTGATACTCGTAACAAATAACTACAAAGCCTTAGGGGAAAAATACACATACCTTTGTAATCGGGCGAGTTTCTACTTTCAGATGCAACAGTAATTTCTCGAGCTCGTCAATCCGTTCGCGAGATATGGGAGTTTGAAGTTAAAGAATGGTTGAGAAACCATCAAAACTTTCGCAAGTCTGATTCTCGAAACCAATAACTGGAATGGCCCAGGGCAAAAATACACATACCTTTGTAATCGGGCGACTTTCTGCTTTCAGATGCAACAGGAATTTCTCGAGTTCGTCAATCCGTTCGCGAGATATGGGCGTTCGAAGTTAAGGAATGGTTGAGAGACCATCACAATTTTCGCAAGTCTGATACTCGAAACCAATAACTACTATGGCCTGGGGGAAAAATACACATACCTTTGCAATCGGGCGAGTTTCTACTTTCAGATGCAACAGGAATTTCTCGAGTTCGTCAACCCGTTCGCGAGATATGGGAGTTTGAAGTTAAGAAATGGTTGAGAAACCATCAAAATTTTCGCAATTCTGATGCTAGAAACGAATAACTGGAATGACCTAGGCGAAAAGTACACACACCATTGTAATCGGTCGACTTTCTGCTTTCAGATGCAACAGGAAATAATAGAGTTCGCCAATCCGTTCGCGAGATATGGGAGTTTGAAGTTAAGGAATGCTTGAAAACCATCAAAATTTTCGCAAATCTGATACTCGAAAACAATAACTACTATGGCCTAGGGCAAAAATACACATACCGCTGTAATCGGACGAGTTTCTGCTTTCAGATGCAACAGGAATTTCTCGAGTTCGTCAATCCGTTCGTGAGATATGGGAGTTTGAAATGAAGGAATGGTTGAGAAACCATCAAAATTATCGCAATTCTGATGCTAGAAACGAATAACTGGAATGACCTAGGGGAAAAGTATACACACCATTGTAATCGGTCGACTTTCTGCCTTCAGATGCAACAGGAATTTCTCGAGTTCGTCAATCCGTTCGCGAGATATGGGAGTTCGAAGTTAAGGAATGGTTGAGAGACCATCACAATTTTCGCAAGTCTGATACTCGAAACCAATAACTACCATGGCCTGGGGGAAAAATACACATACCTTTGCAATCGGGCGAGTTTCTACTTTCAGATGCAACAGGAATTTCGCGACTTCGTCAATCCGTTCGCGAGATATGAGAGTTTGAAGTTAAGGAATGGTTGAGAAACCATCAAAATTTTCGCAATTCTGATGCTAGAAACGAATAATTGGAATGACCTAGGGGAAAAGTACACACACCATTGTAATCGGTCGACTTTCTGCTTTCAGATGCAACAGGAAATAATCGAGTTCGTCAATCCGTTCGCGAGATATGGGAGTTTGAAGTTAAGGAATGGTTGAGAAACCATCAAAATTTTCGCAAGTCTGATACTCGAAACCAATAACTACTATGGCCTGGGGCAAAAATACACATACCTTTGTAATTGGGCGAGCTTCTACTTTCAGATGCAACTGGAATTTGTCGAATTCATCAATCCGTTCGCGAGATATGGGAGTTTGAAGTTAAAGAATGGTTGAGAAACCATCAAAATTTTCGCAGTTCTAATGCTAGAAACGAATAACTGGAAAGACCTAGGGGAAAAGCACACACACCATTGTAATCGGTAGACTTTCTAATTTCAGATGCAACGGGAAATAATAGAGTTCGTCAATCCGTTCGCGAGATATGGGAGTTTGAAGTTAAGGAATGTTTGAGAAACAATCAAAATTTTCGCAAGACTGATACTTGAAACAAATAACTACAAAGCCCTAGGGGAAAAATACACATACCTTTGTAATCGGGCGAGTTTCTACTTTCAGATGCAACAGTAATTTCTCGAGCTCGTCAATCCGTTCGCGAGATATGGGAGTTTGAAGTTAAGGAATGGTTGAGGAACCATCAAAATTTTCGCAAGACTGATACTCGAAACAAATAACTACAAAGCCCTAGGGGAAAAATACACATACCTTTGTAATCGGGCGAGCTTCTACTTTCAGATGCAACAGTAATTTCTCGAGCTCGTCAATCCGTTCGCGAGATATGGGAGTTTGAAGTTAAGGAATGGTTGAGAAACCATCAAAATTTTCGCAAGACTGATACTCGAAACAAATAACTACAAAGCCCTAGGGGAAAAATACACATACCTTTGTAATCGGGCGAGTTTCTACTTTCAGATGCAACAGTAATTTCTCGAGCTCGTCAATCCGTTCGCGAGATATGGGAGTTTGAAGTTAAGGAATGGTTGAGGAACCATCAAAATTTTCGCAAGTCTGATACTCGAAACCAATAACTGGAATGGCCCAGGGCAAAAATACACATACCTTTGTAATCGGGCGACTTTCTGCTTTCAGATGCAACAGGAATTTCTCGAGTTCGTCAATCCGTTCGCGAGATATGGGAGTTTGAAGTTAAGGAATGGTTGAGAAACCATCATAATTTTCGCAAGTCTAATACTCGAAACCAATAACTGGAATGGCCTAGGGGAATAGTACACGCACCATTGTAATGGGGCGAGTTTCTACTTTCAGATGCAACAGGAATTCCTCGAGCTCGTCAATCCGTTCGCGAGATATGGGCGTTCGAAGTTAAGGAATGGTTGAGAAACCATCAAAATTTTCGCAATTCTGATGCTAGAAACGAATAACTGGAATGACCTAGGCGAAAAGTACACACACCATTGTAATCGGTCGACTTTCTGCTTTCAGATGCAACAGGAAATAATAGAGTTCGTCAATCCGTTCGCGAGATATGGGAGTTTGAAGTTAAGGAATGGTTGAGAACCACCAAAATTTTCGCAAATCTGATACTCGAAAACAATAACTACTATGGCCTAGGGCAAAAATACACATACCGCTGTAATCGGACGAGTTTCTGCTTTCAGATGCAACAGGAATTTCTCGAGTTCGTCAATCCGTTCGTGAGATATGGGAGTTTGAAGTGAAGGAATGGTTGAGAAACCATCAAAATTATCGCAATTCTGATGCTAGAAACGAATAACTGGAATGACCTAGGGGAAAAGTATACACACCATTGTAATCGGTCGACTTTCTGCCTTCAGATGCAACAGGAAGATCTCGAGTTCGTCAATCCGTTCGCGAGATATGGGAGTTCGAAGTTAAGGAATGGTTGAGAGACCATCACAATTTTCGCAAGTCTGATACTCGAAACAAATAACTACCATGGCCTGGGGGAAAAATACACATACCTTTGCAATCGGGCGAGTTTCTACTTTCAGATGCAACAGGAATTTCGCGACTTCGTCAATCCGTTCGCGAGATATGGGAGTTTGAAGTTAAGGAATGGTTGAGAAACCATCAAAATTTTCGCAATTCTGATGCTAGAAACGAATAATTGGAATGACCTAGGGGAAAAGTACACACACCATTGTAATCGGTCGACTTTCTGCTTTCAGATGCAACAGGAAATAATCGAGTTCGTCAATCCGTTCGCGAGATATGGGAGTTTGAAGTTAAGGAATGGTTGAGAAACCATCAAAATTTTCGCAAGTCTGATACTCGAAACCAATAACTACTATGGCCTAGGGCAAAAATACACATACCTTTGTAATTGGGCGAGCTTCTACTTTCAGATGCAACTGGAATTTGTTGAATTCATCAGTCCGTTCGCGAGATATGGGAGTTTGAAGTTAAAGAATGGTTGAGAAACCATCAAAGTTTTCGCAATTCTGATGCTAGAAACGAATAACTGGAAAGACCTAGGGGAAAAGCACACACACCATTATAAAAGGCAGACTTTCTACTTTCAGATGCAACAGGAATTTCTCGAGTTCGTCAATCCGTTCGCGAGATATGGGAGTTTGAAGTTAAGGAATGGTTGAGAACCATCAAAATTTTCGCAAGTCTGATACTCGAAAACAATAACTACTATGGCCTAGGGCAAAAATACACATACCGCTGTAACCGGACGAGTTTCTGCTTTCAGATGCAACAGGAATTTCTCGAGTTCGTCAATCCGTTCGTGAGATATGGGAGTTTGAAGTTAAGGAAAGGTTGAGAAACCATCAAAATTATTGCAATTCTGATGCTAGAAACGAATAACTGGAATGACCTAGGGGAAAAGTATACACACCATTGTAATCGGTCGACTTTCTGCTTTCAAATGCAACAGGAAATAATCGAGTTCGTCAATCCGTTCGCGAGATATGGGAGTTTGAAGTTAAGGAATGGTTGAGAGACCATCATAATTTTCGCAAGTCTGATACTCGAAACCAATAACTACTATGGCCTGGGGGAAAAATACACATACCTTTGCAATCGGGCGAGTTTCTACTTTCAGATGCAACAGGAATTTCTCGAGTTCGTCAATCCGTTCGCGAGATATGGGGGTTTGAAGTTAAGGAATGGTTGAGAAACCATCAAAATTTTCGCAATTCTGATGCTAGAAACGAATAACTGGAATGACCTAGGCGAAAAGTACACACACCATTGTAATCGGTCGACTTTCTGCTTTCAGATGCAACAGGAAATAATCGAGTTCGTCAATCCGTTCGCGAGATATGGGAGTTTGAAGTTAAGGAATGGTTGAGAAACCATCAAAATTTTCGCAAGTCTGATACTCGAAACCAATAACTACTATAGCCTAGGGCAAAAATACACATACATTTGTAATCGGGCGAGTTTCTACTTTCAGATGCAACAGGAAATTCTCGAGTTCGTCAAACCGTTCGCGAGATATGGGGGTTTGAAGTTAAGGAATGGTTGAGAAACCATCAAAATTTTCGCAATTCTGATGCTAGAAACGAATAACTGGAATGACCTAGGCGAAAAGTACACACACCATTGTAATCGGTCGACTTTCTGCTTTCAGATGCAACAGGAAATAATCGAGTTCGTCAATCCGTTCGCGAGATATGGGAGTTTGAAGTTAAGGAATGGTTGAGAAACCATCAAAATTTCCGCAAGTCTGATACTCGAAACCAATAACTGGAATGGACTAGGGGAAAAGTAACACAACATTGTAATGGGGCGAGTTTCTATTTTCAGATGCAACAGGAATTTCCCGAGTTCGTCAATCCGTTCGCGAGATATGGGAGTTTGAAGTTAAGGAATGGTTGAGAAACAATCAAAATTCTCGCAAGTCTGATACTCGAAACCAATAACTACTATGGCCTAGGGCAAAAATACACATACCGTTGTAATCGGACGAGTTTCTGCTTTCAGATGCAACAGGAATATGTCGAATTCATCAATCCGTTCGCGAGATATGGGAGTTCGAAGTTAAGGAATGGTTGAGAGACCATCACAATTTTCGCAAGTCTGATACTCGAAACAAATAACTACCATGGCCTGGGGGAAAAATACACATACCTTTGCAATCGGGCGAGTTTCTACTTTCAGATGCAACAGGAATTTCGCGACTTCGTCAATCCGTTCGCGAGATATGGGAGTTTGAACTTAAAGAATGGTTGAGAAACCATCAAAATTTTCGCAATTCTGATACTCGAAACCAATAACTGGAATGGCCTAGGGGAAAACTACACACACCATTGTAAAAGCTAGACTTTCTGCTTTCAGATGCAACAGGAATTTCTCGAGTTCGCCAATCCGTTCGCGAGGTATCGGAGTTTGAAGTTAAGGAATGGTTGAGAAACCATCAAAATTTTCGCAAGTCTGATACTCGAAACCAATAACTACTATGGCCTAGGGCAAAAATACACATACCGCTGTAATCGGACGAGTTTCTGGTTTCAGATGCAACAGGAATTTCTCGAGTTCGTCAATCCGTTCGTGAGATATGGGAGTTTGAAGTTAAGGAATGGTTGAGAAACCATCAAAATTATCGCAATTCTGATGCTAGAAACGAATAACTGGAATAACCGAGGGGAAAAGTACACACACCATTGTAATCGGTCGACTTTCTGCTTTCTGATGCAACAGGAAATAATCGAGTTCGTCAATCCGTTCGCGAGATATGGGAGTTTGAAGTTAAGGAATGGTTGAGAAACCATCAAAATTTTCGCAAGTCTGATACTCGAAACCAATAACTACTATGGCCTAGGGCAAAAATACACATACCTTTGTAATCGGGCGAGCTTCTACTTTCAGATGCAACTGGAATTTGTCGAATTCATCAATCCGTTCGCGAGATATGGGAGTTTGAAGTTAAAGAATGGTTGAGAAACCATCAAAATTTTCGCAATTGTGATGCTAGAAACGAATAACTGGAAAGATCTAGGGGAAAAGCACACACACCATTGTAATCGGTAGACTTTCTACTTTCAGATGCAACAGGAAATAATAGAGTTCGTCAATCCGTTCGCGAGATATGGGAGTTTGAAGTTAAGGATTGCTTGAGAAACCATCAAAATTTTCGCAAGACTGATACTCGAAACAAATAACTACAAAGCCCTAGAGGAAAAATACACATACCTTTGTAATCGGGTGAGTTTCTACTTTCAGATGCAACAGTAATTTCTCGAGCTCGTCAATCCGTTCGCGAGATATGCGAGTTTGAAATTAAGGAACGGTTGAGAAACCATCAAAATTTTCGCAATTCTGATGCTAGAAACGAATAACTGGATAGACCTAGGGGAAAAGGACACACACCATTGTAATCGGCCGACTTTCTGCTTTCAGATGCAACAGGAATTTCTCGAGTTCGTCAATCTGTTCGTGAGATATGAGAGTTTGAAGTTAAGGAATGGTTGAGAAACCATCAAAATTTTCACAATTCTGACGCTAGAAACGAATAACTGGAATGGCCTAGGGCAAAAATACACTTACCTTTGTAATCGGGCGAGCTTCTACTTTCAGATGCAACTGGAATTTCTCGAATTCATCAATCCGTTCGCGAGATATGGGAGTTTGAAGTTAAAGAATGGTTGAGAAAAAATCAAAATTTTCGCAATTGTGATTCTAGAAACGAATAACTGGAAAGACCTAGGGGAAAAGCACACACACCATTGTAATCGGTAGAGTTTCTACTTTCATATGCAACAGGAAATAATAGAGTTCGTCAATCCGTTCGCGAGATATGGGAGTTTGAAGTTAAGGAATGCTTGAGAAACCATCAAAATTTTCGCAAGACTGATACTCGAAACAAATAACTACAAAGCCCTAGGGGAAAAATACACATACCTTTGTAATCGGGTGAGTTTCTACTTTCAGATGCAACAGTAATTTCTCGAGCTCGTCAATCCGTTCGCGAGACATGGGAGTTTGAAATTAAGCAACGGTTGAGAAACCATCAAAATTTTCGCAATTCTGATGCTAGAAACGAATAACTGGATAGACCTAGGGGAAAAGTACACACACCATTGTAATCGGTCGACTTTCTGCTTTCAGATGCAACAGGAGTTTCTCGAGTTCGTCAATCCGTTCGCGAGATATGGGAGTTTGAAGTTAAGGAATGGTTGAGAAACCATCAAAGTTTTCGCAAGTCTGATACTCGAAACCAATAACTACTATGGCCTAGGGCAAAAATACACATACCTTTGTAATCGGGCGAGTTTCTACTTTCATATGCAACAGTAATTTCTCGAGCTCGTCAATCCGTTCGCGAGATATGGGAGTTTGAAGTTAAGGAGTGGTTGAGAAACCATCAAAATTTTCGCAAGTCTGATACTCGAAACCAATAACTACTATGGCCTAGGGCAAAAATACACATACCGTTGTAATCGGACGAGTTTCTACTTTCAGATGCAACTGGAATTTGTCGAATTCATCAATCCGTTCGCGAGATATGGGAGTTTGAAGTTAAAGAATGGTTGAGAAACCATCAAAATTTTCGCAATTCTGATGTTAGAAACGAATAACTGGAAAGACCTAGGGGAAGAGCACACACACCATTGTAATCGGTCGACTTTCTGCTTTCAGATGCAACAGGAAATAATCGAGTTCGTCAATCCGTTCGCGAGATATGGGAGTTTGAAGTTAACGAATGCTTGAGAAACCATCAAAATTTTCGCAAGTCTGATACTCGAAACAAATAACTACAAAGCCCTAGGGTAAAAATACACATACCTTTGTAATCGGGCGAGTTTCTACTTTCAGATGCAACAGTAATTTCTCGAGCTCGTCAATTCGTTCGCGAGATATGGGAGTTTGAAGTTAAGGAATGGTTGAGAAACCACCAAAATATTCTCTGGTCTGATACACGAAACCAATAGCTACTATGGCCTAGGGGAAAAATACACATACCGTTGTAATCGGGAGAGTTTCTACTCTCAGATGCAACAGAAATTTTTCCGATACGTCAATCCGTTCGCGAAATATCGGAGTTTGGTGTTAAGGAATGGTTGAGAAACTATCAAAATTTTCGCAAGTCTGATACTCGAAACCACTAACTACAATGGTCTACGGGAAAAGTACAAATATCGTCGTAGTCTGGCGAGTTTCTACTTTCAGATGCAACAGGAATTTCTCGAGATCGTCAATCGGTTCGCGAGATATGGGAGTTAGGAGTTAAGAGATGGTTGAGAAACCACCAAAATTTTCGCATTTCTGATGCTGGAAACGAATAACTGGAATGGCCTAAGGGAAAGATACACACACCGTTGTAATGGGGCGAGTTTCTGCTTTCAGATGCAACAGGAATTTCTCGAGTTCGTCAATCCGTTCGCGAGATATGGGAGCTTGAAGTTAAGGAATGGTTGAGAAACCATCAAAATTTAGCTTGTCTGATACTCGAAACCAATAACTGCAGAGGCCTTGGGGAAAAATACACATACCGTTGTAATCGGGCGAGATTCTGCTTTCAGATGCAACAGGAATTTCTCGAGTTCGTCAATCCGTTCGCGCGATATGGGAGTTTGAAGTTAAGGAATGGTTGAGAAACCATCAAAATTTTCGCAAGTCTGATACTCGAAACCAATAACTACTTAGGCCTAGGGGAAAAAGACACATACCGTTGTAATCGGGAGAGTTTCTACTTTCAGATGCAACAGAAATTTTTCGGATTCGTCAATCCGTTCGCGAGATATGGGAGTTTAAAGTTAAGGAGTGGTTGAGAAACCATCAAAATTTTCGCAAGTCTGGTACTCGAAACCAATAACTACAAAGGCCTAGGGGAAAAATACACATAGCTTTGTAATCGGGCGAGATTCCACTTCCAGATGCAACCGGAAGTTCTCGAGTTCGTCAATCCGTTCGCGAGATATGGGAGTTTGAAGTTAAGGAGTGGTTGAGAAACCATCAGAATTTTCGCAAGTCTGATATTCGAGACCAATGACTACTATGGCCTAGGGCAAAAACACACATACCGTTGTAATCGGGCGTGTTTCTGCTTTCAGATGCAATAGGAAATTCTCGAGTTCGTCAATCCGTTCGAGAGATATGGGAGTTTGAAGTTAACGAATGGTTGAGAAACCATCAAAATTTTGGCAAGTCTGATACTCGAAACCAATAACTGGAATGGACTAGGGGAAAAGTACATACACCGTTGTAATGGGGCGAGTTTCTACTTTCAGATGCAACAGAAATTTTTCGGATTCGTCAATCCGTTCGCGAGATATGGGAGTTTGAACTTAAGGAGTGGTTGAGAAACCATCAAAATTTTCGCAAGTCTGGTACTCGAAACCAGTAACTACAAAGGCCTAGGGGAAAAATACACATAGCTTTGTAATCGGGCGAGATTCCACTTCCAGATGCAACCGGAAGTTCTCGAGTTCGTCAATCCGTTCGCGAGATATGGGAGTTTGAAGTTAAGGAGTGGTTGAGAAACCATCAGAATTTTCGCAAGTCTGATATTCGAGACCAATGACTACTATGGCCTAGGGCAAAAATACACATACCGTTGTAATCGGGCGAGTTTCTGCTTTCAGATGCAATAGGAAATTCTCGAGTTCGTCAATCCGTTCGAGAGATATGGGAGTTTGAAGTTGACGAATGGTTGAGAAACCATCAAAATTTTGGCAAGTCTGATACTCGAAACCAATAACTGGAATGGACTAGGGGAAAAATACACACACCGTTGTAATCGGGCGAGTTTCTACTTTCAGATGCAACAGGAATTTCTCGATTTCGTCATTCCGTTCGCGAGATATGGGAGTCTGAAGTTAAGGAATGGTTGAGAAACCATCAAAATTTTCGCAATTCTGATACTCGAAACCAATAACTGGAATGGCCTAGGGGAAAAGTACACACACCATTGCAATCGGGCGAGTTTCCACTTTCAGATGCAACAGGAATTTCTCGAGTTCGTCAATCCGTTCGAGAGATATTGGAGTTTGAAGTTAAGGAATGGTTGAGAAACCATCAAAATTTTCGCTTGTCTGATACTCGAAACCAATAACTGCAGAGGCCTTGGGGAAAAATACACATACAGTTGTAATCGGGCGAGATTCTGCTTTCAGATGCAACAGGAATTTCTCGAGTTCGTCAATCCGTTCGCGAGATATGGGAGTTTGAAATTCAGGAATCGTTGATATACCATCAAAATTTTCGCAAGTCTGATACTCGAAACCAATAACTACAGAGGCCTAGGGGAAAAATACACATAGCTTTGTAATCGGGCGACTATCTACTTTCAGATGCAACAGGAATTTCTGGAGTTCGTCAATCCGTTCGCGAGATAAGACAGTTTGAAGTTGAGGAATTGTTGAGAAACCATCAAAATTTTCGCTGGTCTGATACACGAAACCTATAACTGGAATGGCCTAGGGGAAAAGTACACACACCGTTGTAATCGGGCGAGTTTCTACTTTCAGATGCAACAGGAATTTCTCGAGTTCGTCATTCCGTTCGCGAGATATGGGAGTTCGAAGTTACGGAATGTTTGAGAAACCATCAAAATTTTCGCTGGTCTGATACTCGAAACCTATAACTGGAATGGCCTAGGGGAAAAGTACACACACCGTTGTAATCGGGCGAGTTTCTACATTCAGATGCAACAGGAATTTCTCGAGTTCGTCATTCCGTTCGCGAGATATGGGAGTTCGAAGTTACGGAATGTTGGAGAAACCATCAAAATTTTCGCTGGTCTGATACTCGAAACCTATAACTGGAATGGCCTAGGGGAAAAGTACACACACCATTGTAATCGGGCGAGTTTCTACTTTCAGATGCAACAGGAATTTCTCGAGTTCGTCAATCCGTTCGTGAGATATGGGAGTTTGAAGTTAAGGAATGGTTGAGAAACCATCAAAATTTTCTCTGGTCTGATACACGAAACCAATAACTACTATGGCCTAGGGGAAAAATACACATACCGTTGTAATCGGGAGAGTTTCTACTCTCAGATGCAACAGAAATTTTACCGATTCGTCAATCCGTTCGCGAAATATCGGAGTTTGGTGTTAACGAATGGTTGAGAAACTATCAAAACTTTCGCAAGTCTGATACTCGAAACCACTAACTACAATGGTCTACGGGAAAAGTACAAATATCGTTATAGTCGGGCGAGTTTCTACTTTCAGATGCAACAGGAATTTCTCGAGTTCGTCAATCGGTTCGCGAGATATGGGAGTTAGGAGTTAAGAGATGGTTGAGAAACCATCAAAATTTTCGCAATTCTGATGCTGGAAACGAATAACTGGAATGGCCTAAGGGAAAGGTACACACGCCGTTGTAATGGGGCGAGTTTCTGCTTTCAGATGCAACAGGAATTTCTCGAGTTCGTCAATCCGTTCGCGAGATATGGGAGTTTGAAGTTAAGGAATGGTTGAGAAACCATCAAAATTTTCGCTTGTCTGATACTCGAAACCAATAACTGCAGAGGCCTTGGGGAAAAATACACATACCGTTGTAATCGGGCGAGATTCCACTTCCAGATGCAACCGGAAGTTCTCGAGGTCGTCAATCCGTTCGCGAGATATGGGAGTTTGAAGTTAAGGAGTGGTTGAGAAACCATCAGAATTTTCGCAAGTCTGATATTCGAGACCAATGACTACTATGGCCTAGGGCAAAAATACACATACCGTTGTAATCGGGTGAGTTTCTGCTTTCAGATGCAATAGGTAATTCTCGAGTTCGTCAATCCGTTCGAGAGATGTGGGAGTTTGAAGTTAACGAATGGTTGAGAAACCATCAAAATTTTGGCAAGTCTGATACTCGAAACCAATAACTGGAATGGCCTAGTGGAAAACTACACACACAATTGCAATCGGGCGAGTTTCCACTTTCAGATGCAACAGGAATTTCTGGAGTTCGTCACTCCGTTCGCGAGATAAGACAGTTTGAAGTTAAGGAATTGTTGAGAAACCATCAAAATTTTCGCTGGTCTGATACTCGAAACCTATAACTGGAATGGCCTAGGCGAAAAGTACACACACCATTGTAATCGGGCGAATTTCCACTTTCAGATGCAACAGGAATTTCTCGAGTTCGCCAATCCGTTCGCGAGGTATGGGAGTTTGAAGTTAAGGAATCCTTGAGAAACCATCAAAATTTTCGTAAATCTGATACTCGAAACCAATAACTACAATGGCCTAGGGGAAAAATACACATACCGTTGTAATCGGGCGAGTTTCTACTTTCAGATGCAACAAGAATTTCTCGAGTTCGTCATTCCGTTCGCGATATATGGGAGTTTGAAGTTACGGAATGTTTGAGAAACCATCAAAGTTTTCGCCGGTCTGATACTCGAAACCTCTATCTGGAATGGCCTAGGGGAAAAATACACATACCGTTGTAATCGGGCTAGTTCCTACTTTCAGATGCAACAGGAATTTCTCGAGTTCGTCATTCCGTTCGCGAGATATGGGTGTTTGAAGTTAAGGAATGGTTGAGAAACCATCAAAATTTTCGCAAGTCTGATACTCGAAACCAATAACTGGAATGGCCTAGGGGAAAATGACACACACCATTGTAATCGGGCGAGTTTCCACTTTCAGATGCAACAGCAATTTCTCGAGTTCGCCAATCCGTTCGCGAGGTATGGGAGTTTGAAGTTAAGGAATCCTTGAGAAACCATCAAAATTTTCGTAAATCTGATACTCGAAACCAATAACTACAATGGCCTAGGGGAAAAATACACATACCGTTGTAATCGGGCGAGTTTCTACTTTCAGATGCAACAGCAATTTCTCGAGTTCGTCAATCCGTTCGCGAGATAAGACAGTTTGAAGTTAAGGAATTGTTGAGTAACCATCAAAATTTTCGCTGGTCTGATACTCGAAACCAATAACTGGAATGGCCTAGGGGAAAATGACACACACCATTGTAATCGGGCGAGTTTCCACTTTCAGATGCAACAGCAATTTCTCGAGTTCGCCAATCCGTTCGCGAGGTATGGGAGTTTGAAGTTAAGGAATCCTTGAGAAACCATCAAAATTTTCGTAAATCTGATACTCGAAACCAATAACTACAATGGCCTAGGGGAAAAATACACATACCGTTGTAATCGGGCGAGTTTCTACTTTCAGATGCAACAGGAATTTCTCGAGTTCGTCATTCCGTTCGCGAGATATGGGAGTTTGAAGTTAAGGAATGGTTGAGAAACCATCAAAATTTTCGCAAGTCTGATACTCGAAACCAATAACTACAATGACGTAGTGGAAAAATACATAGACCGTTGTAATCGGGAGAGTATCTGCTTTCAGATGCAACAGGAAATTCTCGAGTTCGTCAATCCGTTCGCGCGATATGGGAGTTTGAAATTAAGGAATGGTTGAGGAGACCATCAAAATTTTCGCAAGTCAGACACTCGAAACCAATAACTACTATGGCCTAGGGCAAAAATACACATACCTTTGTAATCGGGCGAGTTTCTACTTTCAGATGCAACAGTAATTTCTCGAGCTCGTCAATCCGTTCGCGAGATATGGGAGTTTGAAGTTAAGGAGTGGTTGAGAAACCATCAAAATTTTCGCAAGTCTGATACTCGAAACCAATAACTACTATGGCCTAGGGCAAAAATACACATACCGTTGTAATCGGACGAGTTTCTACTTTCAGATGCAACTGGAATTTGTCGAATTCATCAATCCGTTCGCGAGATATGGGAGTTTGAAGTTAAAGAATGGTTGAGAAACCATCAAAATTTTCGCAATTCTGATGTTAGAAACGAATAACTGGAAAGACCTAGGGGAAGAGCACACACACCATTGTAATCGGTAGACTTTCTACTTTCAGATGCAACAGGAAATAATAGAGTTCGTCAATCCGTTCGCGAGATATGGGAGTTTGAAGTTAAGGAATGCTTGAGAAACCATCAAAATTTTCGCAAGACTGATACTCGAAACAAATAACTACAAAGCCCTAGGGGAAAAATTCACATACCTTTGTAATCGGGCGAGTTTCTACTTTCAGATGCAACAGTAATTTCTCGAGCTCGTCAATCCGTTCGCAAGATATGGGAGTTTGAAGTTAAGGAATGCTTGAGAAACCATCAAAATTTTCGCAAGTCTGGTACTCGAAACCAGTAACTACAAAGCCCTAGGGGAAAAATACACATACCTTTGCAATCGGGCGAGTTTCTACTTTCAGATGCAACAGGAATTTCTCGAGTTCGTCAATCCGTTCGCGAGATATGGGAGTTTGAAGTTAAAGAATGGTTGAGAAACCATCAAAATTGTCGCAATTCTGATGCTAGAAACGAATAACTGGAATGACCTAGGAGAAAAGTACACACACCATTGTAATCGGTCGACTTTCTGCTTTCAGATGCAACAGGAAATAATCGAGTTCGTCAATCCGTTCGCGAGATATGGGAGTTTGAAGTTAACGAATGCTTGAGAAACCATCAAAATTTTCGCAAGTCTGATACTCGAAACAAATAACTACAAAGCCCTAGGGTAAAAATACACATACCTTTGTAATCGGGCGAGTTTCTACTTTCAGATGCAACAGTAATTTCTCGAGCTCGTCAATTCGTTCGCGAGATATGGGAGTTTGAAGTTAAGGAATGGTTGAGAAACCACCAAAATATTCTCTGGTCTGATACACGAAACCAATAGCTACTATGGCCTAGGGGAAAAATACACATACCGTTGTAATCGGGAGAGTTTCTACTCTCAGATGCAACAGAAATTTTTCCGATACGTCATTCCGTTCGCGAAATATCGGAGTTTGGTGTTAAGGAATGGTTGAGAAACTATCAAAATTTTCGCAAGTCTGATACTCGAAACCACTAACTACAATGGTCTACGGGAAAAGTACAAATATCGTCGTAGTCTGGCGAGTTTCTACTTTCAGATGCAACAGGAATTTCTCGAGATCGTCAATCGGTTCGCGAGATATGGGAGTTAGGAGTTAAGAGATGGTTGAGAAACCATCAAAATTTTCGCATTTCTGATGCTGGAAACGAATAACTGGAATGGCCTAAGGGAAAGATACACACACCGTTGTAATGGGGCGAGTTTCTGCTTTCAGATGCAACAGGAATTTCTCGAGTTCGTCAATCCGTTCGCGAGATATGGGAGCTTGAAGTTAAGGAATGGTTGAGAAACCATCAAAATTTAGCTTGTCTGATACTCGAAACCAATAACTGCAGAGGCCTTGGGGAAAAATACACATACCGTTGTAATCGGGCGAGATTCTGCTTTCAGATGCAACAGGAATTTCTCGAGTTCGTCAATCCGTTCGCGAGATATGGGAGTTTGAAGTTAAGGAATGGTTGAGAAACCATCAAAATTTTCGCAAGTCTGATACTCGAAACCAATAACTACTTAGGCCTAGGGGAAAAAGACACATACCGTTGTAATCGGGAGAGTTTCTACTTTCAGATGCAACAGAAATTTTTCGGATTCGTCAATCCGTTCGCGAGATATGGGAGTTTAAAGTTAAGGAGTGGTTGAGAAACCATCAAAATTTTCGCAAGTCTGGTACTCGAAACCAATAACTACAAAGGCCTAGGGGAAAAATACACATAGCTTTGTAATCGGGCGAGATTCCACTTCCAGATGCAACCGGAAGTTCTCGAGTTCGTCAATCCGTTCGCGAGATATGGGAGTTTGAAGTTAAGGAGTGGTTGAGAAACCATCAGAATTTTCGCAAGTCTGATATTCGAGACCAATGACTACTATGGCCTAGGGCAAAAACACACATACCGTTGTAATCGGGCGTGTTTCTGCTTTCAGATGCAATAGGAAATTCTCGAGTTCGTCAATCCGTTCGAGAGATATGGGAGTTTGAAGTTAACGAATGGTTGAGAAACCATCAAAATTTTGGCAAGTCTGATACTCGAAACCAATAACTGGAATGGACTAGGGGAAAAGTACATACACCGTTGTAATGGGGCGAGTTTCTACTTTCAGATGCAACAGAAATTTTTCGGATTCGTCAATCCGTTCGCGAGATATGGGAGTTTGAACTTAAGGAGTGGTTGAGAAACCATCAAAATTTTCGCAAGTCTGGTACTCGAAACCAGTAACTACAAAGGCCTAGGGGAAAAATACACATAGCTTTGTAATCGGGCGAGATTCCACTTCCAGATGCAACCGGAAGTTCTCGAGTTCGTCAATCCGTTCGCGAGATATGGGAGTTTGAAGTTAAGGAGTGGTTGAGAAACCATCAGAATTTTCGCAAGTCTGATATTCGAGACCAATGACTACTATGGCCTAGGGCAAAAATACACATACCGTTGTAATCGGGCGAGTTTCTGCTTTCAGATGCAATAGGAAATTCTCGAGTTCGTCAATCCGTTCGAGAGATATGGGAGTTTGAAGTTGACGAATGGTTGAGAAACCATCAAAATTTTGGCAAGTCTGATACTCGAAACCAATAACTGGAATGGACTAGGGGAAAAATACACACACCGTTGTAATCGGGCGAGTTTCCACTTTCAGATGCAACAGGAATTTCTCGAGTTCGTCAATCCGTTCGAGAGATATTGGAGTTTGAAGTTAAGGAATGGTTGAGAAACCATCAAAATTTTCGCTTGTCTGATACTCGAAACCAATAACTGAAGAGGCCTTGGGGAAAAATACACATACAGTTGTAATCGGGCGAGTTTCTGCTTTCAGATGCAACAGGAATTTCTCGAGTTCGTCAATCCGTTCGCGAGATATGGGAGTTTGAAATTCAGGAATCGTTGATAAACCATCAAAATTTTCGCAAGTCTGATACTCGAAACCAATAACTACAGAGGCCTAGGGGAAAAATACACATAGCTTTGTAATCGGGCGACTATCTACTTTCAGATGCAACAGGAATTTCTGGAGTTCGTCAATCCGTTCGCGAGATAAGACAGTTTGAAGTTGAGGAATTGTTGAGAAACCATCAAAATTTTCGCTGGTCTGATACACGAAACCTATAACTGGAATGGCCTAGGGGAAAAGTACACACACCGTTGTAATCGGGCGAGTTTCTACTTTCAGATGCAACAGGAATTTCTCGAGTTCGTCATTCCGTTCGCGAGATATGGGAGTTCGAAGTTACGGAATGTTTGAGAAACCATCAAAATTTTCGCTGGTCTGATACTCGAAACCTATAACTGGAATGGCCTAGGGGAAAAGTACACACACCGTTGTAATCGGGCGAGTTTCTACATTCAGATGCAACAGGAATTTCTCGAGTTCGTCATTCCGTTCGCGAGATATGGGAGTTCGAAGTTACGGAATGTTGGAGAAACCATCAAAATTTTCGCTGGTCTGATACTCGAAACCTATAACTGGAATGGCCTAGGGGAAAAGTACACACACCATTGTAATCGGGCGAGTTTCTACTTTCAGATGCAACAGGAATTTCTCGAGTTCGTCAATCCGTTCGTGAGATATGGGAGTTTGAAGTTAAGGAATGGTTGAGAAACCATCAAAATTTTCTCTGGTCTGATACACGAAACCAATAACTACTATGGCCTAGGGGAAAAATACACATACCGTTGTAATCGGGAGAGTTTCTACTCTCAGATGCAACAGAAATTTTACCGATTCGTCAATCCGTTCGCGAAATATCGGAGTTTGGTGTTAAGGAATGGTTGAGAAACTATCAAAACTTTCGCAAGTCTGATACTCGAAACCACTAACTACAATGGTCTACGGGAAAAGTACAAATATCGTTATAGTCGGGCGAGTTTCTACTTTCAGATGCAACAGGAATTTCTCGAGTTCGTCAATCGGTTCGCGAGATATGGGAGTTAGGAGTTAAGAGATGGTTGAGAAACCATCAAAATTTTCGCAATTCTGATGCTGGAAACGAATAACTGGAATGGCCTAAGGGAAAGGTACACACGCCGTTGTAATGGGGCGAGTTTCTGCTTTCAGATGCAACAGGAATTTCTCGAGTTCGTCAATCCGTTCGCGAGATATGGGAGTTTGAAGTTAAGGAATGGTTGAGAAACCATCAAAATTTTCGCTTGTCTGATACTCGAAACCAATAACTGCAGAGGCCTTGGGGAAAAATACACATACCGTTGTAATCGGGCGAGATTCCACTTCCAGATGCAACCGGAAGTTCTCGAGGTCGTCAATCCGTTCGCGAGATATGGGAGTTTGAAGTTAAGGAGTGGTTGAGAAACCATCAGAATTTTCGCAAGTCTGATATTCGAGACCAATGACTACTATGGCCTAGGGCAAAAATACACATACCGTTGTAATCGGGTGAGTTTCTGCTTTCAGATGCAATAGGTAATTCTCGAGTTCGTCAATCCGTTCGAGAGATGTGGGAGTTTGAAGTTAACGAATGGTTGAGAAACCATCAAAATTTTGGCAAGTCTGATACTCGAAACCAATAACTGGAATGGCCTAGTGGAAAACTACACACACAATTGCAATCGGGCGAGTTTCCACTTTCAGATGCAACAGGAATTTCTGGAGTTCGTCACTCCGTTCGCGAGATAAGACAGTTTGAAATTAAGGAATTGTTGAGAAACCATCAAAATTTTCGCTGGTCTGATACTCGAAACCTATAACTGGAATGGCCTAGGCGAAAAGTACACACACCATTGTAATCGGGCGAATTTCCACTTTCAGATGCAACAGGAATTTCTCGAGTTCGCCAATCCGTTCGCGAGGTATGGGAGTTTGAAGTTAAGGAATCCTTGAGAAACCATCAAAATTTTCGTAAATCTGATACTCGAAACCAATAACTACAATGGCCTAGGGGAAAAATACACATACCGTTGTAATCGGGCGAGTTTCTACTTTCAGATGCAACAAGAATTTCTCGAGTTCGTCATTCCGTTCGCGATATATGGGAGTTTGAAGTTACGGAATGTTTGAGAAACCATCAAAGTTTTCGCCGGTCTGATACTCGAAACCTATATCTGGAATGGCCTAGGGGAAAAATACACATACCGTTGTAATCGGGCTAGTTCCTACTTTCAGATGCAACAGGAATTTCTCGAGTTCGTCATTCCGTTCGCGAGATATGGGTGTTTGAAGTTAAGGAATGGTTGAGAAACCATCAAAATTTTCGCAAGTCTGATACTCGAAACCAATAACTGGAATGGCCTAGGGGAAAATGACACACACCATTGTAATCGGGCGAGTTTCCACTTTCAGATGCAACAGCAATTTCTCGAGTTCGCCAATCCGTTCGCGAGGTATGGGAGTTTGAAGTTAAGGAATCCTTGAGAAACCATCAAAATTTTCGTAAATCTGATACTCGAAACCAATAACTACAATGGCCTAGGGGAAAAATACACATACCGTTGTAATCGGGCGAGTTTCTACTTTCAGATGCAACAGCAATTTCTCGAGTTCGTCAATCCGTTCGCGAGATAAGACAGTTTGAAGTTAAGGAATTGTTGAGTAACCATCAAAATTTTCGCTGGTCTGATACTCGAAACCAATAACTACAATGGCCTAGGGGAAAAATACATATACCGTTGTAATCGGGCGAGTTTCTACTTTCAGATGCAACAGGAATTTCTCGAGTTCGTCATTCCGTTCGCGAGATATGGGAGTTTGAAGTTAAGGAATGGTTGAGAAACCATCAAAATTTTCGCAAGTCTGATACTCGAAACCAATAACTACAATGACGTAGTGGAAAAATACATAGACCGTTGTAATCGGGAGAGTATCTGCTTTCAGATGCAACAGGAAATTCTCGAGTTCGTCAATCCGTTCGCGCGATATGGGAGTTTGAAATTAAGGAATGGTTGAGGAAACCATCAAAATTTTCGCAAGTCAGACACTCGAAACCAATAACTACTATGGCCTAGGGCAAAAATACACATACCATTGTAATCGGGCAGGTTTCTACTTTCAGATGCAACAGGAATTTCTCGAGTTCGTCAATCCGTTCGCGAGATATGGGAGTTTGAAGTTAAGGAATGGTTGAGAAACCATCAAAATTTTCGCTTGTCTGATACTCGAAACCAATAACTGCAGAGGCCTTGGGGAAAAATACACATACCGTTGTAATCGGGCGAGATTCCACTTCCAGATGCAACCGGAAGTTCTCGAGGTCGTCAATCCGTTCGCGAGATATGGGAGTTTGAAGTTAAGGAGTGGTTGAGAAACCATCAGAATTTTCGCAAGTCTGATATTCGAGACCAATGACTACTATGGCCTCGGGCAAAAATACACATACCGTTGTAATCGGGCGAGTTTCTGCTTTCAGATGCAATAGGAAATTCTCGAGTTCGTCAATCCGTTCGGGAGATATGGGAGTTTGAAGTTAACGAATGGTTGAGAAACCATCAAAATTTTGGCAAGTCTGATACTCGAAACCAATAACTGGAATGGACTAGGGGAAAAGTACACACACCGTTGTAATCGGGCGAGTTTCTACTTTCAGATGCAACAGGAATTTCTCGATTTCGTCATTCCGTTCGCAAGATATGGTAGTTTGAAGTTAAGGAATGGTTGAGAAACCATCAAAATTTTCGCTGGTCTGATACTCGAAACCAATAACTGGAATGGCCTAGGGGAAAAGTACACACACCATTGCAATCGGGCGAGTTTCCACTCTCAGATGCAACAGGAGTTTCTCGAGTTCGTCAATCCGTTCGAGAGATATGGGAGTTTGAAGTTAAGGAATGGTTGAGAAACCATCATAATTTTAGCAAGTCTGATACTCGAAACCAATAACTACAATGACGTAGTGGAAAAATACACAGACCGTTGTAATCGGGAGAGTATCTGCTTTCAGATGCAACAGGAAATTCTCGAGTTCGTCAATCCGTTCGCGCGGTATGGGAGTTTGAAATTAAGGAATGGTTGAGGAACCATCAAAATTTTCGCAAGTCTGACACTCGAAACCAATAACTACTATGGCCTAGGGCAAAAATACACATACCATTGTAATCGGGCGAGTTTCTACTTTCAGATGCAACAGGAATTTCTCGAGTTCGTCAATCCGTTCGCGAGATATGGGAGTTTGAAGTTAAGGAATTGTTGAGAAACCATCAAAATTTTCGCTGGTCTGATACTCGAAACCTATAACTGGAATAGCCTAGGGGAAAAGTACACACACCATTGCAATCGGGCGAGTTTCCACTCTCAGATGCAACAGGAGTTTCTCGAGTTCGTCAATCCGTTCGAGAGATATGGGAGTTTGAAGTTAAGGAATGGTTGAGAAACCATCATAATTTTAGCAAGTCTGATACTCGAAACCAATAACTACAATGACGTAGTGGAAAAATACACAGACCGTTGTAATCGGGAGAGTATCTGCTTTCAGATGCAACAGGAAATTCTCGAGTTCGTCAATCCGTTCGCGCGGTATGGGAGTTTGAAATTAAGGAATGGTTGAGAAACCATCAAAATTTTCTCTGGTCTGATACACGAAACCAATAACTACTATGGCCTAGGGGAATAATACACATACCGTTGTAATCGGGAGAGTTTCTACTCTCAGATGCAACAGAAATTTTACCGATTCGTCAATCCGTTCGCGAAATATCGGAGTTTGGTGTTAAGGAATGTTTGAGAAACCATCAAAATTTTCGCTGGTCTGATACCCAAAACCAATAATTAGAATGGCCTAGGGTAAAAGTACACACACCATTGTAATCGGGCGAGTTTCTACTTTCAGATGCAACAGGAGTTTCTCGAGTTCGCCAATCCGTTCGCGAGGTATGGGAGTTTGAAGTTAAGGAATTCTTGAGAAACCATCAAAATTTTCGTAAATCTGATACTCGAAACCAATAACTACAATGGCCTAGGGGAAAAATACACATACCGTTGTAATCGGGCGAGTTTCTACTTTCAGATGCAACAGCAATTTCTCGAGTTCGTCAATCCGTTCGCGAGATAAGACAGTTTGAAGTTAAGGAATTGTTGAGTAACCATCAAAATTTTCGCTGGTCTGATACTCGAAACCAATAACTACAATGGTCTACGGGAAAAGTACAAATATCGTTGTAGTCGGGCGAGTTTCTACTTTCAGATGCAACAGGAATTTCTCGAGTTCGTCAATCGGTTCGCGAGATATGGGAGTTAGGAGTTAAGAGATGGTTGAGAAACCATCAAAATTTTCGCAATTCTGATGCTGTAAACGAATAACTGGAATGGCCTAAGGGAAAGGTACACACACCGTTGTAATGGGGCGAGTTTCTGATTTCAGATGCAACAGGAATTTCTCGAGTTCGTCAATCCGTTCGCGAGATATGGGAGTTTGAAGTTAAGGAATGGTTGAGAAACCATCAAAATTTTCGCTGGTCTGATACTCGAAACCAATAACTGCAGAGGCCTTGGGGAAAAATACACATACCGTTGTAATCGGGCGAGATTCCACTTCCAGATGCAACCAGAAGTTCTCGAGGTCGTCAATCCGTTCGCGAGATATGGGAGTTTGAAGTTAAGGAGTGGTTGAGAAACCAACAGAATTTTCGCAAGTCTGATATTCGAGACCAATGACTACTATGGCCTAGGGCAAAAATACACATACCGTTGTAATCGGGCGAGTTTCTACTTTCAGATGCAACAGGAATTTCTCGATTTCGTCATTCCGTTCGCGAGATATGGGAGTTTGAAGTTAAGGAATGGTTGAGAAACCATCAAAATGTTCGCAATTCTGATACTCGAAACCAATAACTGGAATTGCCTAGGGGAAAAGTACACACACAAATGCAATCGGGCGAGTTTCCACTTTCAGATGCAACAGGAATTTCTCGAGTTCGTCAATCCGTTCGAGAGATATGGGAGTTTGAAGTTAAGGAATGGTTGAGAAACCATCAAAATTTTCGCAAGTCTGATACTCGAAACCAATAACTGGAATGGCCTAGGCGAAAAGTACACACACCATTGTAATCGGGCGAGTTTCCACTTTCAGATGCAACAGGAATTTCTCCAGTTTGCCAATCCGTTCGCGAGGTATGGGAGTTTGAAGTTAAGGAATCGTTGAGAAACCGTCAAAATTTTCGCAAGTCTGATACTCGAAACCAATAACTACAGAGGCCTAGGGGAAAAATACAAATAGCTTTGTAATCGGGCGACTATCTACTTTCAGATGCAACAGGAATTTCTGGAGTTCGTCAATCCGTTCGCGAGATAAGACAGTTTGAGGTTAAGGAATTGTTGAGAAACCATCAAAATTTTCGCTGGTCTGATACTCGAAACCTATAACTGGAATGGCCTAGGGGAAAAGTACACACACCATTGTAATCGGGCGAATTTCCACTTTCAGATGCAACAGGAATTTCTCGAGTTCGCCAATCCGTTCGCGAGGTATGGGAGTTTGAAGTTAAGGAATCCTTGAGAAACCATCAAAATTTTCGTAAATCTGATACTCGAAACCAATAACTACAATGGCCTAGGGGAAAAATACACATACCGTTGTAATCGGGCGAGTTTCTACTTTCAGATGCAACAGCAATTTCTCGAGTTCGTCAATCCGTTCGCGAGATAAGACAGTTTGAAGTTAAGGAATTGTTGAGAAACCATCAAAATTTTCGCTGGTCTGATACTCGAAACCAATAACTACACTGGCCTAGGGGAAAAATACACATACCGTTGTAATCGGGCGAGTTTCTACTTTCAGATGCAACAAGAATTTCTCGAGTTCGTCATTCCGTTCGCGATATATGGGAGTTTGAAGTTACGGAATGTTTGAGAAACCATCAAAGTTTTCGCCGGTCTGATACTCGAAACCTATATCTGGAATGGCCTAGGGGAAAAATACACATACCGTTGTAATCGGGCTAGTTCCTACTTTCAGATGCAACAGGAATTTCTCGAGTTCGTCATTCCGTTCGCGAGATATGGGTGTTTGAAGTTAAGGAATGGTTGAGAAACCATCAAAATTTTCGCAAGTCTGATACTCGAAACCAATAACTGGAATGGCCTAGGGGAAAAGGACACACACCATTGTAATCGGGCGAGTTTCCACTTTCAGATGCAACAGCAATTTCTCGAGTTCGTCAATCCGTTCGCGAGATAAGACAGTTTGAAGTTAAGGAATTGTTGAGAAACCATCAAAATTTTCGCTGGTCTGATACTGGAAACCAATAACTGGAATGGGCTAGGGGAAAAGTACACACACCGTTGTAATCGGGCGAGTTTCTACTTTCAGATGCAACAAGAATTTCTCGAGTTCGTCATTCCGTTCGCGATATATGGGAGTTTGAAGTTACGGAATGTTTGAGAAACCATCAAAGTTTTGGCCGGTCTGATACTCGAAACCTATATCTGGAATGGCCTAGGGGAAAAATACACATACCGTTGTAATCGGGCTACTTTCTACTTTCAGATGCAACAGGAATTTCTCGAGTTCGTCATTCCGTTCGCGAGATATGGGAGTTTGAAGTTACGGAATGTTTGAGAAACCATCAAAATTTTCGCTGGTCTGATACCCAAAACCAATAATTAGAATGGCCTAGGGGAAAAGTACACACACCATTGTAATCGGGCGAGTTTCTACTTTCAGATGCAACAGGAGTTTCTCGAGTTCGCCAATCCGTTCGCGAGGTATGGGAGTTTGAAGTTAAGGAATCCTTGAGAAACCATCAAAATTTTCGTAAATCTGATACTCGAAACCAATAACTACAATGGCCTAGGGGAAAAATACACATACCGTTGTAATCGGGCGAGTTTCTACTTTCAGATGCAACAGCAATTTCTCGAGTTCGTCAATCCGTTCGCGAGATAAGACAGTTTGAAGTTAAGGAATTGTTGAGTAACCATCAAAATTTTCGCTGGTCTGATACTCGAAACCAATAACTACAATGGCCTAGGGGAAAAATACACATACCGTTGTAATCGGGAGAGTTTCTACGCTCAGATGAAACAGAAATTTTACCGATTCGTCAATCCGTTCGCGAAATATCGGAGTTTGGTGTTAAGGAATGGTTGAGAAACTATCAAAATTTTCGCAAGTCTGATACTCGAAACCAATAAGTACAATGACCTAGGGGAAAAATACACAGACCGATGTAATCGGGAGAGTATCTGCTTTCAGATGCAACAGGAACTTCTCGAGATCGTCAATCCGTTCGCGAGATATGGGAGTTTGAATTTAAGGAATGTTTGAGAAACCATCAAAATTTTCGCGAGTCTGATACTCGAAACCAATAACTGCAATAGCCTAGGGCAAAAATACACGTACCGTTGTAATCGGGCGAGTTTCTGCTTTGAGATGCAACAGGAATTTCTCGAGTTCGTTGATCCGTTCGCGAGATATGGGAATTTGAAGTTAAGGAATCATCTGATACTCGACACCAATAACTACTATTACCTAGGGCAGAAATACATATACCGTTGTAATCGGGCGAGTTTCTGCATTCAGATGCAACAGGAATATCTTGAGATCGTCAATCCGTTCGCGAGATATGGTAGTTTGAAGTCAAGGAATGGTTGAGAAACCATGAAAACTCTCGCAAGTCTGACACTCGGAACCAATAACTGGAATGGCCTAGGGTGAAAGTACACACACCATTGTAATCGGGCGAGCTTCTACTTTCAGATGCAACAGGAATATCTCGAGTTCGTCAATCCGTTCGCGCGATGTGGGAGTTTGAAGTTAAGGAATGGTTGAGGAATCATCAAAATTTTTGCAAGTCTGACACTCGAAACCAATAAATACCATGGCCTAGGGCAAAAATACACATACCATTGTAATCGGGCGAGTTTCTGCTTCCAGATGCAACAGGAATTTCTCGAGTTCGCCAATACGTTCGCGAGATTTGGGAGTTTGAACTTATGGAATGGTTGAGAAACCATCAAAATTTTCGCAAGTCTGATACTAGAAACCAAGAACTACTATTACCTAGAACAAAAATACACATACCGTTGTAATGGGGCGAGTTTCTGGTTTCAGATGCAACAGGAATTTCTCGAGTTCGTCAATCCGTTTGCGGGATATGGGAGCTTGAAATTAAGGAATGGTTGAGAAACCATCAAAATTTTCGCAAGTCTGATACTCGAAACCAATAACTACTATTTCGTAGGGCAATTATACACATAGCGTTGTAGTCGGGCGACTTTCTGCTTTCATATGCAACAGGAATTTCTCGAGTTCGTCAATCCGTTCGCGAGATATGGAAGTTTGAAGTTAAGGAATGGTTGAGCAACCATCAAAATTTTCGCAAGTCTGATACTAGAAACCAATAACTACTATTGCCTAGAACAAAAATACACATACCGTTGTAATGGGGCGAGTTTCTGCTTTCAGATGCAACAGGAATTTCTCGAGTTCGTCAATCCGTTTGCGGGATATGGGAGTTTGAAGTTAAGGAATGGTTGAGAAACCATCAAAATTTTCGCAAGTCTGATACTAGAAACCAATAACTACTATTGCCTAGAGCAAAAATACACATACCGTTGTAATGGGGCGAGTTTCTGCTTTCAGATGCAACAGGAATTTCTCGAGTTCGTCAATCCGTTTGCGGGATATGGGAGTTTGAAATTAAGGAATGGTTGAGGAACCATCAAAATTTTCGCAAGTCTGATACTAGAAACCAATAACTACTATTGCCTAGAGCAAAAATACACATACCGTTGTAATGGGGCGAGTTTCTGCTTTCAGATGCAACAGGAATTTCTCGAGTTCGTCAATCCGTTTGCGGGATTTGGGAGTTTGAAATTAAGGAATGGTTGAGAAACCATCAAAATTTTCGCAAGTCTGGTACTCGAAACCAATAACTACTATGGCCTAGGGCAAAAATACACTTACCATTGTAATCGGGCGAGTTTCTACTTTCACATGCAACAGTTAAAATCTCGAATTGGTCTATCCGTTCGCGAGATATGGTAGTTTGAAGTTAAGGAATGGTTGAGAAACCATGAAAACTCTCGCAAGTTTGATACTCGAAACCAATAACTGGAATGGCCCAGGGGAAAAGTACACACACCATAGCAATCGGGCGAGCTTCTACTATCAGATGAAACAGGAATATCTCGAGTTCGTCAATCCGTTCGCGAGATATGGGGGTTTGAAGTTAAGGAATGGTTGAGAAACCATCAAAATTTTCGCAAGTCTGATATTCGAAACCAATAACTACTGTGGCCTAGGGCAAAAATTCACTTACCATTGTAATCGGGCGAGTTTCTACTTTCAGATGCAACAGGAATTTCCCGAGTTCGTCAATCCGTTCGCGAGATATGGGAGTTACACCTTAAGGAACGGTTGAGAAACCATCAAAATTTTCGCAAGTTTGACACTCGAAACCAATAACTGGAATGGCCTAGGAGAAAAGTACACACATATTTGTAATCTGGCGAGTTTCTACTTTCAGATGCAACAGGAATTTCTCGAGTTTGTCAATCCGGTCGCGAGATATGGGAGTTAGAAGTTAAGGAACGGTTGAGAAACCATCAAGATTTTCGCAATTCTGATACTCGAAACCAATAACTACAATGACGTAGTGGAAAAATACACAGACCGTTGTAATCGGGAGAGTATCTGCTTTCAGATGCAACAGGAAATTCTCGAGTTCGTCAATCCGTTCGCGCGATATGGGAGTTTGAAATTAAGGAATGGTTGAGGAACCATCAAAATTTTCGCAAGTCTGACACTCGAAACCAATGACTACTATGGCCTAGGGCAAAAATACACATACCATTGTAATCGGGCGAGTTTCTGCTTTCAGATGCAACAGGAATTTCTCGAGTTCGTCAATCCGTTCGCGAGATATGAGAGTTTGAAGTTAAGGAATGGTTGAGAAACCATCAAAATTTTCGCAAGTCTGATATTCGAGACCAATGACTACTATGGCCTAGGGCAAAAATACACATACCTTTGTAATCGGGCGTGTTTCTACTTTCAGATGCAACAGGAATTTCTCGAGTTCGTCAATCCGTTCGCGAGATATGGGAGTTTGAAGTTAAGGAGTGGTTGAGAAACCATCCAAATTTTCGCAAGTCTGATACTCGAAACCAACAACTGGAATGGCCTAGGGGAAAAGTACCCAAGCCATTGTAATCGGGCGAGTTTCCACTTTCAGATGCAACAGGAATTTCTCGAGTTCACCAATCCGTTCGCGAGGTATGGGAGTTTGAAGTTAAGGAATCGTTGAGAAACTATCAAAATTTTCGCAAGTCTGATACTCGAAACCAATAACTACTAAGTCCTAGGGGAAAACTACACATACGTCTGTAATCGGGCGAGCTTCTGCTTTCTGATGCAACAGGAATTTCTCGAGTTCGTCAATCCGTTCGCGAGATATGGGAGTTTGAAGTTAAGGAATGGTTGAGAAACCATCAAAATTTTCGCAAGTCTGATACTCGAAACCAATAACTGGAATGGACTAGGGGAAAAGTACACACAACGTTGTAATTGGGCGAGTTTCTACTTTCAGATGCAACAGAAGTTTGTCGGATTCGTCAATCCGTTCGCGAGATATGGGAGTTTGAAGTTAAGGAGTGGTTGAGAAACCATCAAAATTATCGCAAGTCTGATACTCGAAACCAATAACTTCAATGGTGTAGGGGAAAAATACACATAGCTTTGTAATCGGGCGAGTTTCCACTTCCAGATGCAACCGGAAGTTCTCGAGTTAGTCAATCCGTTCGCGAGATATGGAAGTTTGAAGTTAAGGAGTGGTTGAGAAACCATCAGAATTTTCGCAAGTCTGATATTCGAGACCAATGACTAGTATGGCCTAGGGCAAAAATACACATACCGTTGTAATCGGGCGAGTTTCTGCTTTCAGGTGCAATAGGAAATTCTCGAGTTCGTCAATCCGTTCGAGAGATATGGGAGTTAGAAGTTAACGAATGGTTGAGAAACTATCAAAATTTTCGCAAGTCTGATACTCGAAACCAATAACTGGAATGGACTAGGGGAAAAGTACACACACCGTTGTAATCGGGCGAGTTTCTACTTTCAGATGCAACAGGAATTTCTCGATTTCGTCATTCCGTTCGCGAGATATGGGAGTTTGAAGTTAAGGAATGGTTGACAAACCATCAAAATTTTCGCAAGCCTGATACTCGAAACCAATAACTGGAATGGCCTAGGAGAAAAGTACACACACCATTGTAATCGGGCGAGTTTCCACTTTCAGATGAAACAGGAATTTCTCGAGTTCGTCAAACCGTTCGAGAGATATGGGAGTTTGAAGTTAAGGAATGGTTGAGAAACCATCAAAATTTTCGTAAGTCTGATACTCGAAACCAATAACTACAATGGCCTAGGGGAAAAATACACATACCGTTGTAATCGGGCTAGTTTCTACTTTCAGATGCAACAGGAATTTCTCGAGTTCGTCAATCCGTTCGCGAGATAAGACAGTTTGAAGTTAAGGAATGGTTGAGAAACCATCAAAATTTTCGCAAGTCTGATACTCGAAACCAATAACTGGAATGGCCTAGGAGAAAAGTACACACACCATTGTAATCGGGCGAGTTTCCACTTTCAGATGAAACAGGAATTTCTCGAGTTCGTCAAACCGTTCGAGAGATATGGGAGTTTGAAGTTAAGGAATGGTTGAGAAACCATCAAAATTTTCGTAAGTCTGATACTCGAAACCAATAACTACAATGGCCTAGGGGAAAAATACACATACCGTTGTAATCGGGCTAGTTTCTACTTTCAGATGCAACAGGAATTTCTCGAGTTCGTCAATCCGTTCGCGAGATAAGACAGTTTGAAGTTAAGGAATGGTTGAGAAACCATCAAAATTTTCGCAAGTCTGATACTCGAAACCAATAACTGGAATGGCCTAGGAGAAAAGTACACACACCATTGTAATCGGGCGAGTTTCCACTTTCAGATGAAACAGGAATTTCTCGAGTTCGTCAAACCGTTCGAGAGATATGGGAGTTTGAAGTTAAGGAATGGTTGAGAAACCATCAAAATTTTCGTAAGTCTGATACTCGAAACCAATAACTACAATGGCCTAGGGGAAAAATACACATACCGTTGTAATCGGGCGAGTTTCTACTTTCAGATGCAACAGCAATTTCTCGAGTTCGTCAATCCGTTCGCCAGATAAGACAGTTTGAAGTTAAGGAATTGTTGAGAAACCATCAAAATTTTCGCAAGTCTGATACTCGAAACCAATAACTATTTACTAAGGCCTAGGGGAAAAATACACATACGTTTGTAATCGGGCGAGCTTCTGCTTTCTGATGCAACAGGAATTTCTCGAGTTCGTCAATCCGTTCGCGAGATATGGGAGTTTGAATTTAAGGAATGGTTGAGAAACCATCCAAATTTTCGCAAGTCTGATACTCGAAACCAATAACTACAATGGCCTAGGGGAAAAATACACATACCGTTGTAATCGGGAGAGTTTCTACTTTCAGATGCTACAGAAGTTTGTCGGATTCGTCAATCCGTTCGCGAGATATGGGAGTTTGAAGTTAAGGAGTGGTTGAGAAACCATCAAAATTTTCGCAAGTCTGATACTCGAAACCAATAACTACAAAGGTCTAGGGGAAAAATACACATAGCTTTGTAATCGGGCGAGTTTCCACTTCCAGATGCAACCGGAAGTTCTCGAGTTCGTCAATCCGTTCGCGAGATATGGAAGTTTGAAGTTAAGGAGTGGTTGAAAAACCATCAGAATTTTCGCAAGTCTGATATTCGAGACCAATGACTACTATGGCCTAGGGCAAAAATACACCTACCGTTGTAATCGGGCGAGTTTCTGCTTTCAGATGCAATAGGAAATTCTCGAGTTCGTCAATCCGTTCGAGAGATATGGGAGTTTGAAGTTAACGAATGGTTGAGAAACCATCAAAATTTTCGCAAGTCTGATACTCGAAACCAATAACTACAATGGCCTAGGGGAAAAATACACATACCGTTGTAATCGGGAGAGTTTCTACTTTCAGATGCTACAGAAGTTTGTCGGATTCGTCAATCCGTTCGCGAGATATGGGAGTTTGAAGTTAAGGAGTGGTTGAGAAACCATCAAAATTTTCGCAAGTCTGATACTCGAAACCAATAACTACAATGGCCTAGGGGAAAAATACACATACCGTTGTAATCGGGAGAGTTTCTACTTTCAGATGCTACAGAAGTTTGTCGGATTCGTCAATCCGTTCGCGAGATATGGGAGTTTGAAGTTAAGGAGTGGTTGAGAAACCATCAAAATTTTCGCAAGTCTGATATTCGAAACCAATAACTACAAAGGTCTAGGGGAAAAATACACATAGCTTTGTAATCGGGCGAGTTTCCACTTTCAGATGTAACAGGAATTTCTCGAGTTCGCCAATCCGTTCGCGAGGTATAGGAGTTTGAAGTTAAGGAATGGCTGAGAAACCATCAAAATTTTCGCAATTCTGATGCTAGAAACGAATAACTGGAATGGCCTAGGGGAAAAGAACACATACCGTTGCAATGTGGCGAGTTTCTACTTTCAGATGCAACAGCAATTTCTCGAGTTCGTCAATCCGTTCGCGAGATAAGACAGTTTGAAGTTAAGGAATTGTTGAGAAACCATCAAAATTTTCGCTGGTCTGATACTCGAAACCAATAACAGGAATGGACTAGGGGAAAAGTACACACACCGTTGTAATCGGGCGAGTATTTGCTTTCAGATGCAACAGGAACTTCTCGAGTTCGTCAATCCGTTCGCGAGATATGGGAGTTAGACCTTAAGGAACGGTTGAGAAACCATCAAAATTTTCGCAATTCTGATACTCGAAACCAATAACTGGAATGGCCTAGGGGAAAAAAACACACACAGTTGTAATCGGGCGAGTTTCTACTTTCAGATGCAACAGGAATTTCTCGAGTTCGTTAATCCGTTCGCGAGATATGGGAGTTAGAAGTTAAGGAATGGTTGAGAAACCATCAAAATTTTAGCAAGTCTGATACTCGAAACCAATAACTACAATGACGTAGTGGAAAAATACACAGACCTTTGTAATCGGGAGAGTATCTGCTTTCAGATGCCACAGGAAATTCTCGAGTTCGTCAATCCGTTCGCGCGATATGGGAGTTTGAAATTAAGGAATGGTTGAGGAACCATCAAAATTTTCGCAAGTCTGACACTCGAAACCAATAACTACTATGGCCTAGGGCAAAAATACACATACCATTGTAATCGGGCGCGTTTCTACTTTCAGATGCAACAGGAATTTCTCGAGTTCGTCAATCCGTTCGCGAGATATGGGAGTTTGAAGTTAAGGAATGGTTGAGAAACCATCAAAATTTTCGCAACTCTGATATTCGAGACCAATGACTACTATGGATTAGGGCAAAAATACACATACCTTTGTAATCGGGCGTGTTTCTACTTTCAGATGCAACAGGAATTTCTCGAGTTCGTCAATCCGTTCGCGAGATATGGGAAGTTTGAAGTTAAGGAGTGGTTGAGAAACCATCAAAATTTTCGCAAGTCTGATACTCGAAACCAACAACTGGAATGGCCTAGGGGAAAAGTACACACACCATTGTAATCGGGCGAGTTTCCACTTTCAGATGCAACAGGAATTTCTCGAGTTCGCCAATCCGTTCGCGAGGTATGGGAGTTTGAAGTTAAGGAATCGTTGAGAAACCATCAAAATTTTCGCAAGTCTGATACTCGAAACCAATAACTACTAAGGCCTAGGGGGAAAATACACATACGTTTGTAATCGGGCGAGCTTCTGCTTTCTGATGCAACAGGAATTTCTCGAGTTCGTCAATCCGTTCGCGAGATTTGGAAGTTTGAAGTTAAGGAGTGGTTGAGAAACCATCAGAATTTTCGCAAGTCTGATATTCGAGACCAATGACTACTATGGCCTAGGGCAAAAATACACATACCGTTGTAATCGGTCGAGTTTCTGCTTTCAGATGCAATAGGAAATTCTCGAGTTCGTCAATCCGTTCGAGAGATATGGGAGTTTGAAGTTAACGAATGGTTGAGAAACCATCAAAATTTTCGCAAGTCTGATACTCGAAACCAATAACTGGAATGGACTAGGGGAAAAGTACACACACCGTTGTAATCGGGCGAGTTTCTACTTTCAGATGCAACAGGAATTTCTCGATTTCGTCATTCCGTTCGCGAGATATGGGAGTTTGAAGTTAAGGAATGGTTGAGAAACCATCAAAATTTTCGCAAGTCTGATATTCGAGACCAATGACTACTATGGCCTAGAGCAAAAATACACATACCGTTGTAATCGGTCGAGTTTCTGCTTTCAGATGCAATAGGAAATTCTCGAGTTCGTCAATCCGTTCGAGAGATATGGGAGTTTGAAGTTAACGAATGGTTGAGAAACCATCAAAATTTTCGCAAGTCTGATACTCGAAACCAACAACTGGAATGGCCTAGGGGAAAAGTACACACACCATTGTAATCGGGCGAGTTTCCACTTTCAGATGCAACAGGAATTTCTCGAGTTCGCCAATCCGTTCGCGAGATATGGGAGTTTGAAGTTAAGGAATGGTTGAGAAACCATCAAAATTTTCGCAAGTCTGAAACTCGAAACCAATAACTGGAATGGCCTAGGGGAAAAGTACACACACCATTGTTATCGGGCGAGTTTCCACTTTCAGATGCAACAGGAATTTCTCGAGTTCGTCAATCCGTTCGAGAGATATGGGAGTTTGAAGTTAACGAATGGTTGAGAAACCATCAAAATTTTCGCAAGTCTGATACTCGAAACCAATAACCGGAATGGACTAGGGGAAAAGTTCACACACCGTTGTAATCGGGCGAGTTTCTACTTTCAGATGCAACAGGAATTTCTCGAGTTCGCCAATCCGTTCGCGAGGTATGGGAGTTTGAAGTTAAGCTATCCTTGAGAAACCATCAAAATTTTAGTAAATCTGATACTCGAAACCAATAACTACAATGGCCTAGGGGAAAAATACACATACCGTTGTAATCGGGCGAGTTTCTACTTTCAGATGCAACAGCAATTTCTCGAGTTCGTCAATCCGTTCGCGAGATAAGACAGTTTGAAGTTAAGGAATTGTTGAGAAACCATCAAAATTTTCGCTGGTCTGATACTCGAAACCAATAACTGGAATGGCCTAGGGGAAAAGTACACACACCATTGTAATCGTGCGAGTTTTCACTTTCAGATGCAACAGGAATTTCTCGAGTTCGTCAATCCGTTCGAGAGATATGGGAGTTTGAAGTTAAGGAATGGTTGAGAAACCATCAAAATTTTCGCAAGTCCGATAATCGAAACCAATAACTGGAATGGCCTAGGGGAAAAGTACACACACCATTGTAATCGGGCGAGTTTCCACTTTCAGATGCAACAGGAATTTCTCGTGTTCGCCAATCCGTTCGCGAGGTATGGGAGTTTGAAGTTAAGGAATCCTTGAGAAATCATCAAAATTTTCGTAAATCTGATACTCGAAACCAATAACTACAATGGCCTAGGGGAAAAATACACATACCGTTGTAATCGGGCGAGTTTCTACTTTCAGATGCAACAGCAATTTCTCGAGTTCGTCAATCCGTTCGCGAGATAAGACAGTTTGAAGTTAAGGAATTGTTGAGAAACCATCAAAATTTTCGCAAGTCTGATACTCGAAACCAATAACTGGAATGGCCTAGGGGAAAAGTACACACACCATTGTAATCGGACGAGTTTCCACTTTCAGATGCAACAGGAATTTCTCGAGTTCGCCAATCCGTTGGCGAGGAATGGGAGTTTGAAGTTAAGGAATCCTTGAGAAATCATCAAAATTTTCGCAAGTCGGATACTCGAAACCAATAACTACTAAGGCCTAGGGGGAAAATACACATACGTTTGTAATCGGGCGAGCTTCTGCTTTCTGATGCAACAGGAATTTCTCGAGTTCGTCAATCCGTTCGCGAGATATGGAAGTTTGAAGTTAAGGAGTGGTTGAGAAACCATCAGAATTTTCGCAAGTCTGATATTCGAGACCAATGACTACTATGGCCTAGGGCAAAAATACACATACCGTTGTAATCGGTCGAGTTTCTGCTTTCAGATGCAATAGGAAATTCTCGAGTTCGTCAATCCGTTCGAGAGATATGGGAGTTTGAAGTTAACGAATGGTTGAGAAACCATCAAAATTTTCGCAAGTCTGATACAAGAAACCAATAACTGGAATGGACTAGGGGAAAAGTACACACACCGTTGTAATCGGGCGAGTTTCTACTTTCAGATGCAACAGGAATTTCTCGATTTCGTCATTCCGTTCGCGAGATATGGGAGTTTGAAGTTAAGGAATGGTTGAGAAACCATCAAAATTTTCGCAAGTCTGATACTCGAAACCAATAACTGGAATGGCCTAGGGGAAAAGTACACACACCATTGTAATCGGGCGAGTTTCTACTTTCAGACGCAACAGGAATTTCTCGAGTTCTTCATTCCGTTCGCGAGACATGGGAGTTTGAAGTTAAGGAATGGTTGAGAAACCATCAAAGTTTTCGCAAGTCTGATACTCGAAACCAATAACTGGAATGGCCTAGGGGAAAAGTACACACACCATTGTAATCGAGCGAGTTTTCACTTTCAGATGCAACAGGAATTTCTCGAGTTCGTCAATCCGTTCGAGAGATATGGGAGTTTGAAGTTAAGGAATGGTTGAGAAACCATCAAAATTTTCGCAAGTCCGATACTCGAAACCAATAACTGGAATGGCCTAGGGGAAAAGTACACACACCATTGTAATCGGGCGAGTTTCCACTTTCAGATGCAACAGGAATTTCTCGAGTTCGCCAATCCGTTCGCGAGGTATGGGAGTTTGAAGTTAAGGAATCCTTGAGAAACCATCAAAATTTTCGTAAATCTGATACTCGAAACCAATAACTACAATGGCCTAGGGGAAAAATACACATAACGTTGTAATCGGGCGAGTTTCTACTTTCAGATGCAACAGGAATTTCTCGAGTTCGTCAATCCGTTCGCGAGATATGGGAGTTTGAAGTTAAGGAATGGTTGAGAAACCATCAAAATTTTCGCAAGTCTGATATTCGAGACCAATGACTACTATGGATTAGGGCAAAAATACACATACCTTTGTAATCGGGCGTGTTTCTACTTTCAGATGCAACAGGAATTTCTCGAGTTCGTCAATCCGTTCGCGAGATATGGGAAGTTTGATGTTAAGGAGTGGTTGAGAAACCATCAAAATTTTCGCAAGTCTGATACTCGAAACCAACAACTGGAATGGCCTAGGGGAAAAGTACACACACCATTGTAACCGGGCGAGTTTCCACTTTCAGATGCAACAGGAATTTCTCGAGTTCGCCAATCCGTTCGCGAGGTATGGGAGTTTGAAGTTAAGGAATCGTTGAGAAACCATCAAAATTTAGGCAAGTCTGATACTCGAAACCAATAACTACTAAGGCCTAGGGGGAAAATACACATACGTTTGTAATCGGGCGAGCTTCTGCTTTCTGATGCAACAGGAATTTCTCGAGTTCGTCAATCCGTTCGCGAGATATGGAAGTTTGAAGTTAAGGAGTGGTTGAGAAACCATCAGAATTTTCGCAAGTCTGATATTCGAGACCAATGACTACTATGGCCTAGGGGAAGAGTACACACAACATTGTAATCGGGCGAGTTTCCACTTTCAGATGCAACAGGAATTTCTCGAGTTCGTCAATCCGTTCGAGAGATATGGGAGTTTGAAGTTAACGAATGGTTGAGAAACCATCAAAATTTTCACAAGTCTGATACTCGAAACCAATAACTGGAATGGACTAGGGGAAAAGTACACACACCGTTGTAATCGGGCGAGTTTCTACTTTCAGATGCAACAGGAATTTCTCGAGTTCGCCAATCCGTTCGCGAGGTATGGGAGTTTGAAGTTAAGCAATCCTTGAGAAACCATCAAAATTTTCGTAAATCTGATACTCGAAACCAATAACTACAATGGCCTAGGGGAAAAATACACATACCGTTGTAATCGGGCGAGTTTCTACTTTCAGATGCAACAGCAATTTCTCGAGTTCGTCAATCCGTTCGCGAGATAAGACAGTTTGAAGTTATGGAATTGTTGAGAAACCATCAAAATTTAGGCAAGTCTGATACTCGAAACCAATAACTACTAAGGCCTAGGGGGAAAATACACATACGTTTGTAATCGGGCGAGCTTCTGCTTTCTGATGCAACAGGAATTTCTCGAGTTCGTCAATCCGTTCGCGAGATATGGAAGTTTGAAGTTAAGGAGTGGTTGAGAAACCATCAGAATTTTCGCAAGTCTGATATTCGAGACCAATGACTACTATGGCCTAGGGGAAGAGTACACACACCATTGTAATCGGGCGAGTTTCCACTTTCAGATGCAACAGGAATTTCTCGAGTTCGTCAATCCGTTCGAGATATATGGGAGTTTGAAGTTAAGGAATGGTTGAGAAACCATCAAAATTTTCGCAAGTCCGATACTCGAAACCAATAACTGGAATGGCCTAGGGGAAAAGTACACACACCATTGTAATCGGGCGAGTTTCCACTTTCAGATGCAACAGGAATTTCTCGAGTTCGCCAATCCGTTCGCGAGGTATGGGAGTTTGAAGTTAAGGGATCCTTGAGAAACCATCAAAATTTTCGTAAATCTGATACTCGAAACCAATAACTACAATGGCCTAGGGGAAAAATACACATACCGTTGTAATCGGGCGAGATTCTACTTTCAGATGCAACAGGAATTTCTCGAGTTCGCCAATCCGTTCACGAGGTATGGGAGTTTGAAGTTAAGGAATCGTTGAGGAACCATCAAAATTTTCGCAAGTCTGATACTCGAAACCAATAACTACTAAGGTCTAGGGGGAAAATACACATACGTTTGTAATCGGGCGAGCTTCTGCTTTCTGATGCAACAGGAATTTCTCGAGTTCGTCAATCCGTTCGCGAGATATGGAAGTTTGAATTTAAGGAGTGGTTGAGAAACCATCAGAATTTTCGCAAGTCTGATATTCGAGACCAATGACTACTATGGCCTAGGGCAAAAATACACATACCGTTGTAATCGGTCGAGTTTCTGCTTTCAGATGCAATAGGAATTTCTCGAGTTCGTCAATCCGTTCAAGAGATATGGGAGTTTGAAGTTAACGAATGGTTGAGAAACCATCAAAATTTTCGCAAGTCTGATACTCGAAACCAATAACTGGAATGGACTAGGGGAAAAGTACACACACCGTTGTAATCGGGCGAGTTTCTACTTTCAGATGCAACAGCAATTTCTCGAGTTCGTCAATCCGTTCGCGAGATAAGACTGTTTGAAGTTAAGGAATTGTTGAGAAACCATCAAAATTTTCGCTGGTCTGATACTCGAAACCAATAACTGGAATGGACTAGGGGAAAAGTACACACACCGTTGTAATCGGGCGAGTTTCTACTTTCAGATGCAACAGGAATTTCTCGAGTTCGTCATTCCGTTCGCGAGACATGGGAGTTTGAAGTTAAGGAATGGTTGAGAAACCATCAAAATTTTCGCAAGTCTGATACTCGAAACCAATAACTGGAATGGCCTAGGGGAAAAGTACACACACCATTGTAATCGTGCGAGTTTTCACTTTCAGATGCAACAGGAATTTCTCGAGTTCGTCAATCCGTTCGAGAGATATGGGAGTTTGAAGTTAAGGAATGGTTGAGAAAGCATCAAAATTTTCGCAAGTCCGATACTCGAAACCAATAACTGGAATGGCCTAGGGGAAAAGTACACACACCATTGTAATCGGGCGAGTTTCCACTTTCAGATACAACAGGAATTTCTCGAGTTCGCCAATCCGTTCGCGAGGTATGGGAGTTTGAAGTTAAGGAATCCTTGAGAAACCATCAAAATTTTCGTAAATCTGATACTCGAAACCAATAACTACAATGGCCTAGGGGAAAAATACACATACCGTTGTAATCGGGGGAGTTTCTACTTTCAGATGCAACAGGAATTTCTCGATTTCGTCATTCCGTTCGCGAGATATGGGAGTTTGAAGTTAAGGAATGGTTGAGAAACCATCAAAATTTTCGCAAGTCTGATACTCGAAACCAATAACTGGAATGGCCTAGGGGAAAAGTACACACACCATTGTAATCGGGCGAGTTTCCACTTTCAGATGCAACAGGAATTTCTCGAGTTCGTCCATCCGTTCGCGAGATATGGGAGTTTGAAGTTAAGGAATGGTTGAGAAACCATCAAAATTTTCGCAAGTCTGATATTCGAGACCAATGACTACTATGGATTAGGGCAAAAATACACATACCTTTGTAATCGGGCGTGTTTCTACTTTCAGATGCAACAGGAATTTCTCGAGTTCGTCAATCCGTTCGCGAGATATGGGAAGTTTGAAGTTAAGGAGTGGTTGAGGAACCATCAAAATTTTCGCAAGTCTGATACTCGAAACCAACAACTGGAATGGCCTAGGGGAAAAGTACACACACCCTTGTAATCGGGCGAGTTTCCATTTTCAGATGCAACAGGAATTTCTCGAGTTCGTCAATCCGTTCGAGAGATATGGGAGTTTGAAGTTAACGAATGGTTGAGAAACCATCAAAATTTTCACAAGTCTGATACTCGAAACCAATAACTGGAATGGACTAGGGGAAAAGTACAAACACCGTTGTAATCGGGCGAGTTTCTACTTTCAGATGCAACAGGAATTTCTCGAGTTCGCCAATCCGTTCGCGAGATATGGGAGTTTGAAGTTAAGCAATCCTTGAGAAACCATCAAAATTTTCGTAAATCTGATACTCGAAACCAATAACTACAATGGCCTAGGGGAAAAATACACATACCGTTGTAATCGGGCGAGTTTCTACTTTCAGATGCAACAGCAATTTCGCGAGTTCGTCAATCCGTTCGCGAGATAAGACAGTTTGAAGTTAAGGAATTGTTGAGAAACCATCAAAATTTTCGCTGGTCTGATACTCGAAACCTATAACTGGAATGGACTAGGGGAAAAGTACACACACCGTTGTAATCGGGCGAGTTTCTACTTTCAGATGCAACAGGAATTTCTCGAGTTCGTCATTCCGTTCGCGAGACATGGGAGTTTGAAGTAAAGGAATGGTTGAGAAACCATCAAAATTTTCGCAAGTCTGATACTCGAAACCAATAACTGGAATGGCCTAGGGGAAAAGTACACACACCATTGCAATCGTGCAAGTTTTCACTTTCAGATGCAACAGGAATTTCTCGAGTTCGTCAATCCGTTCAAGAGATATGGGAGTTTGAAGTTAACGAATGGTTGAGAAACCATCAAAATTTTCGCAAGTCTGATACTCGAAACCAATAACTGGAATGGACTAGGGGAAAAGTACACACACCGTTGTAATCGGGCGAGTTTCTACTTTCAGATGCAACAGCAATTTCTCGAGTTCGTCAATCCGTTCGCGAGATAAGACTGTTTGAAGTTAAGGAATTGTTGAGAAACCATCAAAATTTTCGCTGGTCTGATACTCGAAACCAATAACTGGAATGGACTAGGGGAAAAGTACACACACCGTTGTAATCGGGCGAGTTTCTACTTTCAGATGCAACAGGAATTTCTCGAGTTCGTCATTCCGTTCGCGAGACATGGGAGTTTGAAGTTAAGGAATGGTTGAGAAACCATCAAAATTTTCGCAAGTCCGATACTCGAAACCAATAACTGGAATGGCCTAGGGGAAAAGTACACACACCATTGTAATCGGGCGAGTTTCCACTTTCAGATGCAACAGGAATTTCTCGAGTTCGCCAATCCGTTCGCGAGGTATGGGAGTTTGAAGTTAAGGGATCCTTGAGAAACCATCAAAATTTTCGTAAATCTGATACTCGAAACCAATAACTACAATGGCCTAGGGGAAAAATACACATACCGTTGTAATCGGGCGAGATTCTACTTTCAGATGCAACAGGAATTTCTCGAGTTCGCCAATCCGTTCGCGAGGTATGGGAGTTTGAAATTAAGGAATGGATGAGAAACCATCAAAATTTTCGCTGGTCTGATACTCGAAACCAATAACTGGAATGGCCTAGGGGAAAAGTACACACCCCATTGTAATCGGGCGAGCTTCTGCTTTCTGATGCAACAGGAATTTCTCGAGTTCGTCAATCCGTTCGCGAGATATGGAAGTTTGAAGTTAAGGAGTGGTTGAGAAACCATCAGAATTTTCGCAAGTCTGATATTCGAGACCAATGACTACTATGGCCTAGGGCAAAAATACACATACCGTTGTAATCGGACGAGTTTCTGCTTTCAGATGCAATAGGAAATTCTCGAGTTCGTCAATCCGTTCGAAAGATATGGGAGTTTGAAGTTAACGAATGGTTGAGAAACCATCAAAATTTTCGCAAGTCTGATACTCGAAACCAATAACTGGAATGGACTAGGGGAAAAGTACACACACCGTTGTAATCGGGCGAGTTTCTACTTTCAGATGCAACAGGAATTTCTCGATTTCGTCATTCCGTTCGCGAGATATGGGAGTTTGAAGTTAAGGAATGGTTGAGAAACCATCAAAATTTTCGCAAGTCTGATACTCGAAACCAATAACTGGAATGGCCTAGGGGAAAAGTACACACACCATTGTAATCGGGCGAGTTTCCACTTTCAGATGCAACAGGAATTTCTCGAGTTCGTCCATCCGTTCGCGAGATATGGGAGTTTGAAGTTAAGGAATGGTTGAGAAACCATCAAAATTTTCGCAAGTCTGATATTCGAGACCAATGACTACTATGGATTAGGGCAAAAATACACATACCTTTGTAATCGGGCGTGTTTCTACTTTCAGATGCAACAGGAATTTCTCGAGTTCGCCAATCCGTTCGCGAGGTATGGGAGTTTGAAGTTAAGGAATGGTTGGGAAACCATCAAAATTTTCGCTGGTCTGATACTCGAAACCAATAATTGGAACGGCCTAGGGGAAAAGTACACACACCATTGTAATCGGGCGAGTTTCCACTTTCAGATGCAACAGGAATTTCTCGAGTTCGTCCATCCGTTCGCGAGATATGGGAGTTTGAAGTTAAGGAATGGTTGAGAAACCATCAAAATTTTCGCAAGTCTGATATTCGAGACCAATGACTACTATGGATTAGGGCAAAAATACACATACCTTTGTAATCGGGCGTGTTTCTACTTTCAGATGCAACAGGAATTTCTCGAGTTCGTCAATCCGTTCGCGAGATATGGGAAGTTTGAAGTTAAGGAGTGGTTGAGGAACCATCAAAATTTTCGCAAGTCTGATACTCGAAACCAACAACTGGAATGGCCTAGGGGAAAAGTACACACACCTTTGTAATCGGGCGAGTTTCCATTTTCAGATGCAACAGGAATTTCTCGAGTTCGTCAATCCGTTCGAGAGATATGGGAGTTTGAAGTTAACGAATGGTTGAGAAACCATCAAAATTTTCACAAGTCTGATACTCGAAACCAATAACTGGAATGGACTAGGGGAAAAGTACAAACACCGTTGTAATCGGGCGAGTTTCTACTTTCAGATGCAACAGGAATTTCTCGAGTTCGCCAATCCGTTCGCGAGATATGGGAGTTTGAAGTTAAGCAATCCTTGAGAAACCATCAAAATTTTCGTAAATCTGATACTCGAAACCAATAACTACAATGGCCTAGGGGAAAAATACACATACCGTTGTAATCGGGCGAGTTTCTACTTTCAGATGCAACAGCAATTTCGCGAGTTCGTCAATCCGTTCGCGAGATAAGACAGTTTGAAGTTAAGGAATTGTTGAGAAACCATCAAAATTTTCGCTGGTCTGATACTCGAAACCTATAACTGGAATGGACTAGGGGAAAAGTACACACACCGTTGTAATCGGGCGAGTTTCTACTTTCAGATGCAACAGGAATTTCTCGAGTTCGTCATTCCGTTCGCGAGACATGGGAGTTTGAAGTAAAGGAATGGTTGAGAAACCATCAAAATTTTCGCAAGTCTGATACTCGAAACCAATAACTGGAATGGCCTAGGGGAAAAGTACACACACCATTGCAATCGTGCAAGTTTTCACTTTCAGATGCAACAGGAATTTCTCGAGTTCGTCAATCCGTTCAAGAGATATGGGAGTTTGAAGTTAACGAATGGTTGAGAAACCATCAAAATTTTCGCAAGTCTGATACTCGAAACCAATAACTGGAATGGACTAGGGGAAAAGTACACACACCGTTGTAATCGGGCGAGTTTCTACTTTCAGATGCAACAGCAATTTCTCGAGTTCGTCAATCCGTTCGCGAGATAAGACTGTTTGAAGTTAAGGAATTGTTGAGAAACCATCAAAATTTTCGCTGGTCTGATACTCGAAACCAATAACTGGAATGGACTAGGGGAAAAGTACACACACCGTTGTAATCGGGCGAGTTTCTACTTTCAGATGCAACAGGAATTTCTCGAGTTCGTCATTCCGTTCGCGAGACATGGGAGTTTGAAGTTAAGGAATGGTTGAGAAACCATCAAAATTTTCGCAAGTCCGATACTCGAAACCAATAACTGGAATGGCCTAGGGGAAAAGTACACACACCATTGTAATCGGGCGAGTTTCCACTTTCAGATGCAACAGGAATTTCTCGAGTTCGCCAATCCGTTCGCGAGGTATGGGAGTTTGAAGTTAAGGGATCCTTGAGAAACCATCAAAATTTTCGTAAATCTGATACTCGAAACCAATAACTACAATGGCCTAGGGGAAAAATACACATACCGTTGTAATCGGGCGAGATTCTACTTTCAGATGCAACAGGAATTTCTCGAGTTCGCCAATCCGTTCGCGAGGTATGGGAGTTTGAAGTTAAGGAATGGATGAGAAACCATCAAAATTTTCGCTGGTCTGATACTCGAAACCAATAACTGGAATGGCCTAGGGGAAAAGTACACACCCCATTGTAATCGGGCGAGCTTCTGCTTTCTGATGCAACAGGAATTTCTCGAGTTCGTCAATCCGTTCGCGAGATATGGAAGTTTGAAGTTAAGGAGTGGTTGAGAAACCATCAGAATTTTCGCAAGTCTGATATTCGAGACCAATGACTACTATGGCCTAGGGCAAAAATACACATACCGTTGTAATCGGACGAGTTTCTGCTTTCAGATGCAATAGGAAATTCTCGAGTTCGTCAATCCGTTCGAAAGATATGGGAGTTTGAAGTTAACGAATGGTTGAGAAACCATCAAAATTTTCGCAAGTCTGATACTCGAAACCAATAACTGGAATGGACTAGGGGAAAAGTACACACACCGTTGTAATCGGGCGAGTTTCTACTTTCAGATGCAACAGGAATTTCTCGATTTCGTCATTCCGTTCGCGAGATATGGGAGTTTGAAGTTAAGGAATGGTTGAGAAACCATCAAAATTTTCGCAAGTCTGATACTCGAAACCAATAACTGGAATGGCCTAGGGGAAAAGTACACACACCATTGTAATCGGGCGAGTTTCCACTTTCAGATGCAACAGGAATTTCTCGAGTTCGTCCATCCGTTCGCGAGATATGGGAGTTTGAAGTTAAGGAATGGTTGAGAAACCATCAAAATTTTCGCAAGTCTGATATTCGAGACCAATGACTACTATGGATTAGGGCAAAAATACACATACCTTTGTAATCGGGCGTGTTTCTACTTTCAGATGCAACAGGAATTTCTCGAGTTCGCCAATCCGTTCGCGAGGTATGGGAGTTTGAAGTTAAGGAATGGTTGGGAAACCATCAAAATTTTCGCTGGTCTGATACTCGAAACCAATAATTGGAACGGCCTAGGGGAAAAGTACAAAAACCATTGCAATCGGGCGGGTTTCTACATTCAGATGCAACAGGAATTTCTCGAGTTCGTCAATTCGTTCGAGAGATATGGGAGTTTGAAGTTAAGGAATGGTTGAGAAACCATCAAAATTTTCGCACGTCCGATACTCGAAACCAATAACTGGAATGGCCTAGAGGAAAAGTACACACACCATTGTAATCGGGCGAGTTTCCACTTTCAGATGCAACAGGAATTTCTCGAGTTCGCCAATCCGTTCGCGAGGTATGGGAGTTTGAAGTTAAGGGATCCTTGAGAAACCATCAAAATTTTCGTAAATCTGATACTCGAAACCAATAACTACAATGGCCTAGGGGAAAAATACACATGCCGTTGTAATCGGGCGAGATTCTACTTTCAGATGCAACAGGAATTTCTCGAGTTCGCCAATCCGTTCGCGAGGTATGGGAGTTTGAAGTTAAGGAATCGTTGAGGAACCATCAAAATTTTCGCAAGTCTGATACTCGAAACCAATAACTACTAAGGCCTAGGGGGAAAATACACATACGCTTGTAATCGGGCGAGCTTCTGCTTTCTGATGCAACAGGAATTTCTCGAGTTCGTCAATCCGTTCGCGAGATATGGAAGTTTGAAGTTAAGGAGTGGTTGAGAAACCATCAGAATTTTCGCAAGTCTGATATTCGAGACCAATGACTACTATGGCCTAGGGCAAAAATACACATACCGTTGTAATCGGTCGAGTTTCTGCTTTCAGATGCAATAGGAAATTCTCGAGTTCGTCAATCCGTTCGAAAGATATGGGAGTTTGAAGTTAACGAATGGTTGAGAAACCATCAAAATTTTCGCATGTCTGATACTCGAAACCAATAACTGGAATGGACTAGGGGAAAAGTACACACACCGTTGTAATCGGGCGAGTTTCTACTTTCAGATGCAACAGGAATTTCTCGATTTCGTCATTCCGTTCGCGAGATATGGGAGTTTGAAGTTAAGGAATGGTTGAGAAACCATCAAAATTTTCGCAAGTCTGATACTCGAAACCAATAACTGGAATGGCCTAGGGGAAAAGTACACACACCATTGTAATCGGGCGAGTTTCCACTTTCAGATGCAACAGGAATTTCTCGAGTTCGTCAATCCGTTCAAGAGATATGGGAGTTTGAAGTTAACGAATGGTTGAGAAACCATCAAAATCTTCGCAAGTCTGATACTCGAAACCAATAACTGGAATGGACTAGGGGAAAAGTACACACACCGTTGTAATCGGGCGAGTTTCTACTTTCAGATGCAACAGCAATTTCTCGAGTTCGTCAATCCGTTCGCGAGATAAGACTGTTTGAAGTTAAGGAATTGTTGAGAAACCATCAAAATTTTCGCTGGTCTGATACTCGAAACCAATAACTGGAATGGACTAGGGGAAAAGTACACACACCGTTGTAATCGGGCGAGTTTCTACTTTCAGATGCAACAGGAATTTCTCGAGTTCGTCATTCCGTTCGCGAGACATGGGAGTTTGAAGTTAAGGAATGGTTGAGAAACCATCAAAATTTTCGCAAGTCTGATACTCGAAACCAATAACTGGAATGGCCTAGGGGAAAAGTACACACACCATTGTAATCGTGCGAGTTTTCACTTTCAGATGCAACAGGAATTTCTCGAGTTCGTCAATCCGTTCGAGAGATATGGGAGTTTGAAGTTAAGGAATGGTTGAGAAAGCATCAAAATTTTCGCAAGTCCGATACTCGAAACCAATAACTGGAATGGCCTAGGGGAAAAGTACACACACCATTGTAATCGGGCGAGTTTCCACTTTCAGATGCAACAGGAATTTCTCGAGTTCGCCAATCCGTTCGCGAGGTATGGGAGTTTGAAGTTAAGGAATCCTTGAGAAACCATCAAAATTTTCGTAAATCTGATACTCGACACCAATAACTACAATGGCCTAGGGGAAAAATACACATACCGTTGTAATCGGGCGAGTTTCTACTTTCAGATGCAACAGGAATTTCTCGATTTCGTCATTCCGTTCGCGAGATATGGGAAGTTTGAAGTTAAGGAGTGGTTGAGAAACCATCAAAATTTTCGCTGGTCTGATACTCGAAACCTATAACTGGAATGGACTAGGGGAAAAGTACACACACCGTTGTAATCGGGCGAGTTTCTACTTTCAGATGCAACAGGAATTTCTCGAGTTCGTCATTCCGTTCGCGAGACATGGGAGTTTGAAGTAAAGGAATGGTTGAGAAACCATCAAAATTTTCGCAAGTCTGATACTCGAAACCAATAACTTGAATGGCCTAGGGGAAAAGTACACACACCATTGTAATCGTGCAAGTTTTCACTTTCAGATGCAACAGGAATTTCTCGAGTTCGTCAATCCGTTCGAGAGATATGGGAGTTTGAAGTTAAGGAATGGTTGAGAAACCATCAAAATTTTCGCAAGTCCGATACTCGAAACCAATAACTGGAATGGCCTAGGGGAAAAGTACACACACCATTGTAATCGGGCGAGTTTCCACTTTCAGATGCAACAGGAATTTCTCGAGTTCGCCAATCCGTTCGCGAGGTATGGGAGTTTGAAGTTAAGGGATCCTTGAGAAACCATCAAAATTTTCGTAAATCTGATACTCGAAACCAATAACTACAATGGCCTAGGGGAAAAATACACATACCGTTGTAATCGGGCGAGATTCTACTTTCAGATGCAACAGGAATTTCTCGAGTTCGCCAATCCGTTCGCGAGGTATGGGAGTTTGAAGTTAAGGAATCGTTGAGGAACCATCAAAATTTTCGCAAGTCTGATATTCGAGACCAATGACTACTATGGATTAGGGCAAAAATACACATACCTTTGTAATCGGGCGTGTTTCTACTTTCAGATGCAACAGGAATTTCTCGAGTTCGCCAATCCGTTCGCGAGGTATGGGAGTTTGAAGTTAAGGAATGGTTGGGAAACCATCAAAATTTTCGCTGGTCTGATACTCGAAACCAATAATTGGAACGGCCTAGGGGAAAAGTACAAAAACCATTGCAATCGGGCGGGTTTCTACATTCAGATGCAACAGGAATTTCTCGAGTTCGTCAATCCGTTCGAGAGATATGGGAGTTTGAAGTTAAGGAATGGTTGAGAAACCATCAAAATTTTCGCAAGTCCGATACTCGAAACCAATAACTGGAATGGCCTAGGGGAAAAGTACACACACCATTGTAATCGGGCGAGTTTCCACTTTCAGATGCAACAGGAATTTCTCGAGTTCGCCAATCCGTTCGCGAGGTATGGGAGTTTGAAGTTAAGGGATCCTTGAGAAACCATCAAAATTTTCGTAAATCTGATACTCGAAACCAATAACTACAATGGCCTAGGGGAAAAATACACATACCGTTGTAATCGGGCGAGATTCTACTTTCAGATGCAACAGGAATTTCTCGAGTTCGCCAATCCGTTCGCGAGGTATGGGAGTTTGAAGTTAAGGAATCGTTGAGGAACCATCAAAATTTTCGCAAGTCTGATACTCGAAACCAATAACAACTAAGGCCTAGGGGGAAAATACACATACGCTTGTAATCGGGCGAGCTTCTGCTTTCTGATGCAACAGGAATTTCTCGAGTTCGTCAATCCGTTCGCGAGATATGGAAGTTTGAAGTTAAGGAGTGGTTGAGAAACCATCAGAATTTTCGCAAGTCTGATATTCGAGACCAATGACTACTATGGCCTAGGGCAAAAATACACATACCGTTGTAATCGGTCGAGTTTCTGCTTTCAGATGCAATAGGAAATTCTCGAGTTCGTCAATCCGTTCGAAAGATATGGGAGTTTGAAGTTAACGAATGGTTGAGAAACCATCAAAATTTTCGCAAGTCTGATACTCGAAACCAATAACTGGAATGGACTAGGGGAAAAGTACACACACCGTTGTAATCGGGCGAGTTTCTACTTTCAGATGCAACAGGAATTTCTCGATTTCGTCATTCCGTTCGCGAGATATGGGAGTTTGAAGTTAAGGAATGGTTGAGAAACCATCAAAATTTTCGCAAGTCTGATACTCGAAACCAATAACTGGAATGGCCTAGGGGAAAAGTACACACACCATTGTAATCGGGCGAGTTTCCACTTTCAGATGCAACAGGAATTTCTCGAGTTCGTCCGTCCGTTCGCGAGATATGGGAGTTTGAAGTTAAGGAATGGTTGAGAAACCATCAAAATTTTCGCAAGTCTGATATTCGAGACCAATGACTACTATGGATTAGGGCAAAAATACACATACCTTTGTAATCGGGCGTGTTTCTACTTTCAGATGCAACAGGAATTTCTCGAGTTCGTCAATCCGTTCGCGAGATTTGGGAAGTTTGAAGTTAAGGAGTGGTTGAGGAACCATCAAAATTTTCGCAAGTCTGATACTCGAAACCAACAACTGGAATGGCCTAGGGGAAAAGTACACACACCCTTGTAATCGGGCGAGTTTCCATTTTCAGATGCAACAGGAATTTCTCGAGTTCGTCAATCCGTTCGAGAGATATGGGGGTTTGAAGTTAACGAATGGTTGAGAAAGCATCAAAATTTTCACAAGTCTGATACTCGAAACCAATAACTGGAATGGACTAGGGGAAAAGTACACACACCGTTGTAATCGGGCGAGTTTCTACTTTCAGATGCAACAGGAATTTCTCGAGTTCGCCAATCCGTTCGCGAGGTATGGGAGTTTGAAGTTAAGCAATCCTTGAGAAACCATCAAAATTTTCGTAAATCTGATACTCGAAACCAATAACTACAATGGCCTAGCGGAAAAATACACATACCGTTGTAATCGGGCGAGTTTCTACTTTCAGATGCAACAGCAATTTCTCGAGTTCGTCAATCCGTTCGCGAGATAAGACAGTTTGAAGTTAAGGAATTGTTGAGAAACTATCAAAATTTTCGCTGGTCCGATACTCGAAACCTATAACTGGAATGGACTAGGGGAAAAGTACACACACCGTTGTAATCGGGCGAGTTTCTACTTTCAGATGCAACAGGAATTTCTCGAGTTCGTCATGACGTTCGCGAGACATGGGAGTTTGAAGTAAAGGAATGGTTGAGAAACCATCAAAATTTTCGCAAGTCTGATACTCGAAACCAATAACTGGAATGGCCTAGGGGAAAAGTACACACACCATTGTAATCGTGCAAGTTTTCACTTTCAGATGCAACAGGAATTTCTCGAGTTCGTCAATCCGTTCGAGAGATATGGGAGTTTGAAGTTAAGGAATGGTTGAGAAACCATCAAAATTTTCGCAAGTCCGATACTCGAAACCAATAACTGGAATGGCCTAGGGGAAAAGTACACACACCATTGTAATCGGGCGAGTTTCCACTTTCAGATGCAACAGGAATTTCTCGAGTTCGCCAATCCGTTCGCGAGGTATGGGAGTTTGAAGTTAAGGGATCCTTGAGAAACCATCAAAATTTTCGTAAATCTGATACTCGAAACCAATAACTACAATGGCCTAGGGGAAAAATACACATACCGTTGTAATCGGGCGAGTTTCCACTTTCAGATGCAACAGGAATTTCTCGAGTTCGCCAATCCGTTCGCGAGGTATGGGAGTTTGAAGTTAAGGGATCCTTGAGAAACCATCAAAATTTTCGTAAATCTGATACTCGAAACCAATAACTACAATGGCCTAGGGGAAAAATACACATACCTTTGTAATCGGGCGAGCTTCTGCTTTCTGATGCAACAGGAATTTCTCGAGTTCGTCAATCCGTTCGCGAGATATGGAAGTTTGAAGTTAAGGAGTGGTTGAGAAACCATCAGAATTTTCGCAAGTCTGATATTCGAGACCAATGACTACTATGGCCTAGGGCAAAAATACACATACCGTTGTAATCGGTCGAGTTTCTGCTTTCAGATGCAATAGGAAATTCTCGAGTTCGTCAATCCGTTCGAGAGATATGGGAGTTTGAAGTTAACGAATGGTTGAGAAACCATCAAAATTTTCGCAAGTCTGATACTCGAAACCAATAACTGGAATGGACTAGGGGAAAAGTACACACACCGTTGTAATCGGGCGAGTTTCTACTTTCAGATGCAACAGGAATTTCTCGATTTCGTCATTCCGTTCGCGAGATATGGGAGTTTGAAGTTAAGGAACGGTTGAGAAACCATCAAAATTTTCGCAAGTCTGATACTCGAAACCAATAACTGGAATGGCCTAGGGGAAAAGTACACACACCATTGTAATCGGGCGAGTTTCCACTTTCAGATGCAACAGGAATTTCTCGAGTTCGTCAATCCGTTCGAGAGATATGGGAGTTTGAAGTTAAGGAATGGTTGAGAAACCATCAAAATTTTCGCAAGTCCGATTCTTGAAACCAATAACTGGAATGGCCTAGGGGAAAAGTACACACACCATTCTAATCGGGCGAGTTTCCACTTTCAGATGCAACAGGAATTTCTCGAGTTCGCCAATCCGTTCGCGAGGTACGGGAGTTTGAAGTTAAGGAATCCTTGAGAAACCATCAAAATTTTCGTAAATCTGATACTCGAAACCAATAACTACAATTGCCTAGGGGAAAAATACACATACCGTTGTAATCGGGCGAGTTTCTACTTTCAGATGCAACAGGAATTTCTCGATTTCGTCATTCCGTTCGCGAGATATGGGAGTTTGAAGTTAAGGAATGGTTGAGAAACCCTCAAAATTTTCGCAAGTCTGATACTCGAAACCAATAACTGGAATGGCCTAGGGGAAAAGTACACACACCATTGTAATCGGGCGAGTTTCCACTTTCAGATGCAACAGGAATTTCTCGAGTTCGCCAATCCGTTCGCGAGGTATGGGAGTTTGAAGTTAAGGGATCCTTGAGAAACCATCAAAATTTTCGTAAATCTGATACTCGAAACCAATAACTACAATGGCCTAGGGGAAAAATACACATACCGTTGTAATCGGGCGAGTTTCCACTTTCAGATGCAACAGGAATTTCTCGAGTTCGCCAATCCGTTCGCGAGGTATGGGAGTTTGAAGTTAAGGGATCCTTGAGAAACCATCAAAATTTTCGTAAATCTGATACTCGAAACCAATAACTACAATGGCCTAGGGGAAAAATACACATACCGTTGTAATCGGGCGAGCTTCTGCTTTCTGATGCAACAGGAATTTCTCGAGTTCGTCAATCCGTTCGCGAGATATGGAAGTTTGAAGTTAAGGAGTGGTTGAGAAACCATCAGAATTTTCGCAAGTCTGATATTCGAGACCAATGACTACTATGGCCTAGGGCAAAAATACACATACCGTTGTAATCGGTCGAGTTTCTGCTTTCAGATGCAATAGGAAATTCTCGAGTTCGTCAATCCGTTCGAGAGATATGGGAGTTTGAAGTTAACGAATGGTTGAGAAACCATCAAAATTTTCGCAAGTCTGATACTCGAAACCAATAACTGGAATGGACTAGGGGAAAAGTACACACACCGTTGTAATCGGGCGAGTTTCTACTTTCAGATGCAACAGGAATTTCTCGATTTCGTCATTCCGTTCGCGAGATATGGGAGTTTGAAGTTAAGGAACGGTTGAGAAACCATCAAAATTTTCGCAAGTCTGATACTCGAAACCAATAACTGGAATGGCCTAGGGGAAAAGTACACACACCATTGTAATCGGGCGAGTTTCCACTTTCAGATGCAACAGGAATTTCTCGAGTTCGTCAATCCGTTCGAGAGATATGGGAGTTTGAAGTTAAGGAATGGTTGAGAAACCATCAAAATTTTCGCAAGTCCGATTCTTGAAACCAATAACTGGAATGGCCTAGGGGAAAAGTACACACACCATTCTAATCGGGCGAGTTTCCACTTTCAGATGCAACAGGAATTTCTCGAGTTCGCCAATCCGTTCGCGAGGTACGGGAGTTTGAAGTTAAGGAATCCTTGAGAAACCATCAAAATTTTCGTAAATCTGATACTCGAAACCAATAACTACAATGGCCTAGGGGAAAAATACACATACCGTTGTAATCGGGCGAGTTTCTACTTTCAGATGCAACAGGAATTTCTCGATTTCGTCATTCCGTTCGCGAGATATGGGAGTTTGAAGTTAAGGAATGGTTGAGAAACCCTCAAAATTTTCGCAAGTCTGATACTCGAAACCAATAACTGGAATGGCCTAGGGGAAAAGTACACACACCATTGTAATCGGGCGTGTTTCCACTTTCAGATGTAACAGGAATTTCTCGAGTTCGCCAATCCGTTCGCGAGGTATGGGAGTTTGAAGTTAAGGAATCCTTGAGAAACAATCAAAATTTGCGTAAATCTGATACTCGGAGCCAATAACTACAATGGCCTAGGGGAAAAATACACATACCGTTGTAATCGGGCGAGATTCTACTTTCAGATGCAACAGCAAATTCTCGAGTTCGTCAATCCGTTCGCGAGATAAGACAGTTTGAAGTTAAGGAATTGTTGAGAAACCATCAAAATTTTCGCTGTTCTGATACTCCAAACCAATAACTGGAATGGACTAGGGGAAAAGTACACACACCGTTGTAATCGGGCGAGTATCTGCTTTCAGATGCAACAGGAACTTCTCGAGTTCGTCAATCCGTTCGCGAGATATGGGAGTTAGACCTTAAGGAACGGTTGAGAAACCATCAAAATTTTCGCAATTCTGATACTCGAAACCAATAACTGGAATGGCCTAGGGGAAAAAAACACACACAATTGTAATCGGGCGAGTTTCTACTTTCAGATGCAACAGGAATTTCTCGAGTTCGTCAATCCGTACGCGAGATATGGGAGTTAGAAGTTAAGGAGTGGTTGAGAAACCATCAGAATTTTCGCAAGTCTGATATTCGAGACCAATGACTACTATGGCCTAGGGCTAAAATACACATACCGTTGTAATCGGGCGAGTTTCTACTTTCAGATGCAACAGGAATTTCTCGATTTCGTCATTCCGTTCGCGAGATATGGGAGTTTGAAGTTAAGGAATGGTTGAGAAACCATCAAAATTCTCGCAAGTCTGATACTCGAAACCAATAACTGGAATGGCCTAGGGGAAAAGTACACACACCATTGTAATCGGGCGAGTTTCCACTTTCAGATGCAACAGGAATTTCTCGAGTTCGTCAATCCGTTCGAGAGATATGGGAGTTTGAAGTTAAGGAATGGTTGAGAAACCATCAAAATTTTCGCAAGTCCGATACTCGAAACCAATAACTGGAATGGCCTAGGGGAAAAGTACACACACCATTGTAATCGGGCGAGTTTCCACTTTCAGATGCAACAGGAATTTCTCGAGTTCGCCAATCCGTTCGCGAGGTATGGGAGTTTGAAGTGAAGGAATCCTTGAGAAACCATCAAAATTTTCGTAAATCTGATACTCGAAACCAATAACTACAATGGCCTAGGGGAAAAATACACATACCGTTGTAATCGGGTGAGTTTCTACTTTCAGATGCAACAGGAATTTCTCGAGTTCGCCAATCCGTTCGCGAGGTATGGGAGTTTGAAGTTAAGGAATCGTTGAGAAACCATCAAAATTTTCGCTACTCTGATACTCGAAACCAATAACTACTAAGGCCTAGGGGGAAAATACACATACGTTTGTAATCGGGCGAGCTTCTGCTTTCTGATGCAGCAGGAATTTCTCGATTTCGTCATTCCGTTCGCGAGATATGGGAGTTTTAAGTTAAGGAATGGTTGAGAAACCATCAAAATTTTCGCAAGTCTGATACTCGAAACCAATAACTGGAATGGACTAGGGGAAAAGTACACACACCGTTGTAATCGGGCGAGTTTCTACTTTCAGATGCAACAGGAATTTCTCGATTTCGTCATTCCGTTCGCGAGATATGGGAGTTTTAAGTTAAGGAATGGTTGAGAAACCATCAAAATTTTCGCAAGTCTGATACTCGAAACCAATAACTGGAATGGCCTAGGGGAAAAGTGCACACACCATTGTAATCGGGCGAGTTTCCACTTTCAGATGCAACAGGAATTTCTCGAGTTCGTCGATCCGTTCGAGAGATATGGGAGTTTGAAGTTAACGAATGGTTGAGAAACCATCAAAATTTTCGCAAGTCTGATACTCGAAACCAATAACTGGAATGGACTAGGGGAAAAGTACAAACACCGTTGTAATCGGGCGAGTTTCTACTTTCAGATGCAACAGGAATTTCTCGAGTTCGTCATTCCGTTCGCGAGACATGGGAGTTTGAAGTTAAGGAATGGTTGAGAAACCATCAAAATTTTCGCAAGTCTGATACTCGAAACCAATAACTGGAATGGCCTAGGGGAAAAGTACACACACCATTGTAATCGTGCGAGTTTTCACTTTCAGATGCAACAGGAATTTCTCGATTTCGCCAATCCGTTCGCGAGGTATGGGAGTTTGAAGTTAAGCAATCCTTGAGAAACCATCAAAATTTTCGTATATCTGATACTCGAAACCAATAACTACAATGGCCTAGGGGAAAAATACACATACCGTTGTAATCGGGAGAGTTTCTACTTTCAGATGCAACAGCAATTTCTCGAGTACGTCAATCCGTTCGCGAGATAAGACTGTTTGAAGTTAAGGAATTGTTGAGAAACCATCAAAATTTTCGCTGGTCTGATAATCGAAACCAATAACTGGAATGGACTAGGGGAAAAGTACACACACCGTTGTAATCGGGCGAGTTTCTACTTTCAGATGCAACAGGAATTTCTCGAGTTCGTCATTCCGTTCGCGAGACATGGGAGTTTGAAGTTAAGGAATGGTTGAGAAACCATCAAAATTTTCGCAAGTCTGATACTCGAAACCAATAACTGGAATGGCCTAGGGGAAAAGTACACACACCATTGTAATCGTGCGAGTTTTCACTTTCAGATGCAACAGGAATTTCTCGAGTTCGTCAATCCGTTCGAGAGATATGGGATTTTGAAGTTAAGGAATCCTTGAGAAACAATCAAAATTTTCGTAAATCTGATACTCGGAGCCAATAACTACAATGGCCTAGGGGAAAAATACACATACCGTTGTAATCGGGCGAGATTCTACTTTCAGATGCAACAGCAAATTCTCGAGGTCGTCAATCCGTTCGCGAGATAAGACAGTTTGAAGTTAAGGAATTGTTGAGAAACCATCAAAATTTTCGCTGTTCTGATACTCGAAACCAATAACTGGAATGGACTAGGGGAAAAGTACACACACCGTTGTAATCGGGCGAGCATCTGCTTTCAGATGCAACAGGAACTTCTCGAGTTCGTCAATCCGTTCGCGAGATATGGGAGTTAGACCTTAAGGAACGGTTGAGAAACCATCAAAATTTTCGCAATTCTGATACTCGAAACCAATAACTGGAATGGCCTAGGGGAAAAAAACACACACAATTGTAATCGGGCGAGTTTCTACTTTCAGATGCAACAGGAATTTCTCGAGTTCGTCAATCCGTACGCGAGATATGGGAGTTAGAAGTTAAGGAGTGGTTGAGAAACCATCAGAATTTTCGCAAGTCTGATATTCGAGACCAATGACTACTATGGCCTAGGGCAAAAATACACATACCGTTGTAATCGGGCGAGTTTCTACTTTCAGATGCAACAGGAATTTCTCGATTTCGTCATTCCGTTCGCGAGATATGGGAGTTTGAAGTTAAGGAATGGTTGAGAAACCTTCAAAATTTTCGCAGGTCTGATACTCGAAACCAATAACTGAAATGGCCTAGGGGAAAAGTACACACACCATTGTAATCGGGCGAGTTTCCACTTTCAGATGCAACAGGAATTTCTCGAGTTCGTCAATCCGTTCGAGAGATATGGGAGTTTGAATTTAAGGAATGGTTGAGAAACCATCAAAATTTTCGCAAGTCCGATACTCGAAACCAATAACTGGAATGGCCTAGGGGAAAAATACACATACCGTTGTAATCGGTCGAGTTTCTGCTTTCAGATGCAATAGGAAATTCACGAGTTCGTCAATCAGTTCGAGAGATATGGGAGTTTGAAGTTAACGAATGGTTGAGAAACCATCAAAATTTTCGCAAGTCTGATACTCGAAACCAATAACTGGAATGGACTAGGGGAAAAGTACAAACACCGTTGTAATCGGGCGAGTTTCTACTTTCAGATGCAACAGGAATTTCTCGAGTTCGTCATTCCGTTCGCGAGACATGGGAGTTTGAAGTTAAGGAATGGTTGAGAAACCATCAAAATTTTCGCAAGTCTGATACTCGAAACCAATAACTGGAATGGCCTAGGGGAAAAGTACACACACCATTGTAATCGTGCGAGTTTTCACTTTCAGATGCAACAGGAATTTCTCGATTTCGCCAATCCGTTCGCGAGGTATGGGAGTTTGAAGTTAAGCAATCCTTGAGAAACCATCAAAATTTTCGTATATCTGATACTCGAAACCAATAACTACAATGGCCTAGGGGAAAAATACACATACCGTTGTAATCGGGAGAGTTTCTACTTTCAGATGCAACAGCAATTTCTCGAGTACGTCAATCCGTTCGCGAGATAAGACTGTTTGAAGTTAAGGAATTGTTGAGAAACCATCAAAATTTTCGCTGGTCTGATAATCGAAACCAATAACTGGAATGGACTAGGGGAAAAGTACACACACCGTTGTAATCGGGCGAGTTTCTACTTTCAGATGCAACAGGAATTTCTCGAGTTCGTCATTCCGTTCGCGAGACATGGGAGTTTGAAGTTAAGGAATGGTTGAGAAACCATCAAAATTTTCGCAAGTCTGATACTCGAAACCAATAACTGGAATGGCCTAGGGGAAAAGTACACACACCATTGTAATCGTGCGAGTTTTCACTTTCAGATGCAACAGGAATTTCTCGAGTTCGTCAATCCGTTCGAGAGATATGGGATTTTGAAGTTAAGGAATCCTTGAGAAACAATCAAAATTTTCGTAAATCTGATACTCGGAGCCAATAACTACAATGGCCTAGGGGAAAAATACACATACCGTTGTAATCGGGCGAGATTCTACTTTCAGATGCAACAGCAAATTCTCGAGGTCGTCAATCCGTTCGCGAGATAAGACAGTTTGAAGTTAAGGAATTGTTGAGAAACCATCAAAATTTTCGCTGTTCTGATACTCGAAACCAATAACTGGAATGGACTAGGGGAAAAGTACACACACCGTTGTAATCGGGCGAGCATCTGCTTTCAGATGCAACAGGAACTTCTCGAGTTCGTCAATCCGTTCGCGAGATATGGGAGTTAGACCTTAAGGAACGGTTGAGAAACCATCAAAATTTTCGCAATTCTGATACTCGAAACCAATAACTGGAATGGCCTAGGGGAAAAAAACACACACAATTGTAATCGGGCGAGTTTCTACTTTCAGATGCAACAGGAATTTCTCGAGTTCGTCAATCCGTACGCGAGATATGGGAGTTAGAAGTTAAGGAGTGGTTGAGAAACCATCAGAATTTTCGCAAGTCTGATATTCGAGACCAATGACTACTATGGCCTAGGGCAAAAATACACATACCGTTGTAATCGGGCGAGTTTCTACTTTCAGATGCAACAGGAATTTCTCGATTTCGTCATTCCGTTCGCGAGATATGGGAGTTTGAAGTTAAGGAATGGTTGAGAAACCTTCAAAATTTTCGCAGGTCTGATACTCGAAACCAATAACTGGAATGGCCTAGGGGAAAAGTACACACACCATTGTAATCGGGCGAGTTTCCACTTTCAGATGCAACAGGAATTTCTCGAGTTCGTCAATCCGTTCGAGAGATATGGGAGTTTGAATTTAAGGAATGGTTGAGAAACCATCAAAATTTTCGCAAGTCCGATACTCGAAACCAATAACTACTAAGGCCTAGGGGGAAAATACACATACGTTTGTAATCGGGCGAGCTTCTGCTTTCTGATGCAACAGGAATTTCTCGAGTTCGCCAATCCGTTCGCGAGGTATGGGAGTTTGAAGTTAAGGAATCGTTGAGAAACCATCAAAATTTTCGCAAGTCTGATACTCGAAACCAATAACTACAATGGCCTAGGGGAAAAATACACATACCGTTGTAATCGTGCGAGTTTCTAATTTCAGATGCAACAGGAATTTCTCGAGTTCGCCAATCCGTTCGCGAGGTATGGGAGTTTGAAGTTAAGGAATCGTTGAGAAACCATCAAAATTTTCGCAAGTCTGATACTCGAAACCAATAACTACTAAGGCCTAGGGGGAAAATACACATACGTTTGTAATCGGGCGAGCTTCTGCTTTCTGATGCAACAGGAATTTCTCGAGTTCGTCAATCCGTTCGCGAGATATGGAAGTTTGAAGTTAAGGATTGGTTGAGAAACCATCAGAATTTTCGCAAGTCTGATATTCGAGACCAATGACTACTATGGCCTAGGGCAAAAATACACATACCGTTGTAATCGGTCGAGTTTCTGCTTTCAGATGCAATAGGAAATTCTCGAGTTCGTCAATCCGTTCGAGAGATATGGGAGTTTGAAGTTAACGAATGGTTGAGAAACCATCAAAATTTTCGCAAGTCTGATACTCGAAACCAATAACTGGAATGGACTAGGGGAAAAGTACACACACCGTTGTAATCGGGCGAGTTTCTACTTTCAGATGCAACAGGAATTTCTCGATTTCGTCATTCCGTTCGCGAGATATGGGAGTTTTAAGTTAAGGAATGGTTGAGAAACCATCAAAATTTTCGCAAGTCTGATACTCGAAACCAATAACTGGAATGGACTAGGGGAAAAGTACACACACCGTTGTAATCGGGCGAGTTTCTACTTTCAGATGCAACAGGAATTTCTCGATTTCGCCAATCCGTTCGCGAGGTATGGGAGTTTGAAGTTAAGCAATCCTTGAGAAACCATCAAAATTTTCGTAAATCTGATACTCGAAACCAATAACTACAATGGCCTAGGGGAAAAATACACATACCGTTGTAATCGGGAGAGTTTCTACTTTCAGATGCAACAGCAATTTCTCGAGTACGTCAATCCGTTCGCGAGATAAGACTGTTTGAAGTTAAGGAATTGATGAGAAACCATCAAAATTTTCGCTGGTCTGATAATCGAAACCAATAACTGGAATGGACTAGGGGAAAAGTACACACACCGTTGTAATCGGGCGAGTTTCTACTTTCAGATGCAACAGGAATTTCTCGAGTTCGTCATTCCGTTCGCGAGACATGGGAGTTTGAAGTTAAGGAATGGTTGAGAAACCATCAAAATTTTCGCAAGTCTGATACTCGAAACCAATAACTGGAATGGCCTAGGGGAAAAGTACACACACCATTGTAATCGTGCGAGTTTTCACTTTCAGATGCAACAGGAATTTCTCGAGTTCGTCAATCCGTTCGAGAGATATGGGAGTTTGAAGTTAAGGAATCCTTGAGAAACCATCAAAATTTTCGTAAATCTGATACTCGAAACCAATAACTACAATGGCCTAGGGGAAAAATACACATACCGTTGTAATCGGGCGAGTTTCTACTTTCAGATGCAACAGGAATTTCTCGATTTCGTCATTCCGTTCGCGAGATATGGGAGTTTGAAGTTAAGGAATGGTTGAGAAACCATCAAAATTTTCGCAAGTCTGATACTCGAAACCAATAACTGGAATGGCCTAGGGGAAAAGTACACACACCATTGTAATCGGGCGTGTTTCCACTTTCAGATGTAACAGGAATTTCTCGAGTTCGCCAATCCGTTCGCCAGGTATGGGAGTTTGAAGTTAAGGAATCCTTGAGAAACAATCAAAATTTTCGTAAATCTGATACTCGGAGCCAATAACTACAATGGCCTAGGGGAAAAATACACATACCGTTGTAATCGGGCGAGATTCTACTTTCAGATGCAACAGCAAATTCTCGAGTTCGTCAATCCGTTCGCGAGATAAGACAGTTTGAAGTTAAGGAATTGTTGAGAAACCATCAAAATTTTCGCTGTTCTGATACTCGAAACCAATAACTGGAATGGACTAGGGGAAAAGTACACACACCGTTGTAATCGGGCGAGCATCTGCTTTCAGATGCAACAGGAACTTCTCGAGTTCGTCAATCCGTTCGCGAGATATGGGAGTTAGACCTTAAGGAACGGTTGAGAAACCATCAAAATTTTCGCAATTCTGATACTCGAAACCAATAACTGGAATGGCCTAGGGGAAAAAAACACACACAATTGTAATCGGGCGAGTTTCTACTTTCAGATGCAACAGGAATTTCTCGAGTTCGTCAATCCGTACGCGAGATATGGGAGTTAGAAGTTAAGGAGTGGTTGAGAAACCATCAGAATTTTCGCAAGTCTGATATTCGAGACCAATGACTACTATGGCCTAGGGCAAAAATACACATACCGTTGTAATCGGGCGAGTTTCTACTTTCAGATGCAACAGGAATTTCTCGATTTCGTCATTCCGTTCGCGAGATATGGGAGTTTGAAATTAAGGAATGGTTCAGAAACCTTCAAAATTTTCGCAGGTCTGATACTCGAAACCAATAACTGGAATGGCCTAGGGGAAAAGTACACACACCATTGTAATCGGGCGAGTTTCCACTTTCAGATGCAACAGGAATTTCTCGAGTTCGTCAATCCGTTCGAGAGATATGGGAGTTTGAATTTAAGGAATGGTTGAGAAACCATCAAAATTTTCGCAAGTCCGATACTCGAAACCAATAACTGGAATGGCCTAGGGGAAAAATACATATACCGTTGTAATCGGTCGAGTTTCTGCTTTCAGATGCAATAGGAAATTCACGAGTTCGTCAATCAGTTCGAGACATATGGGAGTTTGAAGTTAACGAATGGTTGAGAAACCATCAAAATTTTCGCAAGTCTGATACTCGAAACCAATAACTACAATGGCCTAGGGGAAAAATACACATACCGTTGTAATCGGGCGAGTTTCTAATTTCAGATGCAACAGGAATTTCTCGAGTTCGCCAATCCGTTCGCGAGGTATGGGAGTTTGAAGTTAAGGAATCGTTGAGAAACCATCAAAATTTTCGCAAGTCTGATACTCGAAACCAATAACTACTAAGGCCTAGGGGGAAAATACACATACGTTTGTAATCGGGCGAGCTTCTGCTTTCTGATGCAACAGGAATTTCTCGAGTTCGTCAATCCGTTCGCGAGATATGGAAGTTTGAAGTTAAGGATTGGTTGAGAAACCATCAGAATTTTCGCAAGTCTGATATTCGAGACCAATGACTACTATGGCCTAGGGCAAAAATACACATACCGTTGTAATCGGTCGAGTTTCTGCTTTCAGATGCAATAGGAAATTCTCGAGTTCGTCAATCCGTTCGAGAGATATGGGAGTTTGAAGTTAACGAATGGTTGAGAAACCATCAAAATTTTCGCAAGTCTGATACTCGAAACCAATAACTGGAATGGACTAGGGGAAAAGTACACACACCGTTGTAATCGGGCGAGTTTCTACTTTCAGATGCAACAGGAATTTCTCGATTTCGTCATTCCGTTCGCGAGATATGGGAGTTTGAAGTTAAGGAATGGTTGAGAAACCATCAAAATTTTCGCAAGTCTGTAACTCGAAACCAATAACTGGAATGGCCTAGGGGAAAAGTACACACACCATTGTAATCGGGCGAGTTTCTACTTTCAGATGCAACAGGAATTTCTCGAGTTCGCCAATCCGTTCGCGAGGTATGGGAGTTTGAAGTTAAGGAATCCTTGAGAAACAATCAAAATTTTCGTAAATCTGATACTCGGAGCCAATAACTACAATGGCCTAGGGGAAAAATACACATACCGTTGTAATCGGGCGAGATTCTACTTTCAGATGCAACAGCAATTTCTCGAGTTCGTCAATCCGTTCGCGAGATAAGACAGTTTGAAGTTAAGGAATTGTTGAGAAACCATCAAAATTTTCGCTGGTCTGATACTCGAAACCAATAACTGGAATGGACTAGGGGAAAAGTACACACACCGTTGTAATCGGGCGAGTATCTGCTTTCAGATGCAACAGGAACTTCTCGAGTTCGTCAATCCGTTCGCGAGATATGGGAGTTAGACCTTAAGGAACGGTTGAGAAACCATCAAAATTTTCGCAATTCTGATACTCGAAACCAATAACTGGAATGGCCTAGGGGAAAAAAACACACACAATTGTAATCGGGCGAGTTTCTACTTTCAGATGCAACAGGAATTTCTCGAGTTCGTCAATCGGTTCGCGAGATATGGGAGTTAGAAGTTAAGGAATGGTTGAGAAACCATCAAAATTTTAGCAAGTCTGATACTCGAAACCAATAACTACAATGACGTAGTGGAAAAATACACAGACCGTTGTAATCGGGAGAGTATCTGTTTTCAGATGCAACAGGAAATTCTCGGGTTCGTCAATCCGTTCGCGCGATATGGGAGTTTGAAATTAAGGAACGGTTGAGGAACCATCAAAATTTTCGCAAGTCTGATACTCGAAACCAATAACTACCAAGGCCTAGGGGGAAAATACACATACGTTTGTAATCGGGCGAGCTTCTGCTTTCTGATGCAACAGGAATTTCTCGAGTTCGTCAATCCGTTCGCGAGATATGGAAGTTTGAAGTTAATGAGTGGTTGAGAAACCATCAGAATTTTCGCAAGTCTGATATTCGAGACCAATGACTACTATGGCCTAGGGCAAAAATACACATACCGTTGTAATCGGGCGAGTTTCTTCTTTCAGAGGCAATAGGAAATTCTCGAGTTCGTCAATCCGTTCGAGAGATATGGGAGTTTGAAGTTAACGAATGGTTGAGAAACCATCAAAATTTTCGCAAGTCTGATAATCGAAACCAATAACTGGAATGGACTAGGGCAAAAGTACACACACCGTTGTAATCGGGCGAGTTTCTACTTTCAGATGCAACAGGAATTTCTCGATTTCGTCATTCCGTTCGCGAGATAAGGGAGTTTGAAGTTAAGGAATGGTTGAGAAACCATCAAAATTTTCGTAAATCTGATACTCGAAACCAGTAACTACAATGGCCTAGGGGAAAAATACACCTACCGTTGTAATCGGGCGAGTTTCTACTTTCAGATGCAACAGCAATTTCTCGAGTTCGTCAATCCGTTCGCGAGATAAGACAGTTTGAAGTTAAGGAATTGTTGAGAAACCATCAAAATTTTCGCAAGTCCGATACTCGAAACCAATAACTGGAATGGCCTAGGGGAAAAGTACACACACCATTGTAATCGGGCGAGTTTTCACTTTCAGATGCAACAGGAATTTCTCGAGTTCGTCAATCCGTTCGGGAGATATGGGAGTTTGAAGTTAAGGAATGGTTGAGAAACCATCAAAATTTTCGTAAATCTGATACTCGAAACCAATAACTACAACGGCCTAGGGGAAAAATACACATACCGTTGTAATCGGGCGAGATTCTACTTTCAGATGCAACAGCAATTTCTCGAGTTCGTCAATCCGTTCGCGAGATAAGACAGTTTGAAGTTAAGGAATTGGTGAGAAACCATCAAAATTTTCGCTGGTCTGATACTCGAAACCAATAACTGGAATGGACTAGGGGAAAAGTACACACACCGTTGTAATCGGGCGAGTTTCTACTTTCAGATGCAACAGGAATTTCTCGAGTTCGTCATTCCGTTCGCGAGATATGGGAGTTTGAAGTTAAGGAATGGTTGAGAAACCACCAAAATTTTCGCAAGTCTGATACTCGAAACCAATAACTGGAATGGCCTAGGGGAAAAGTACACACAAAATTGTAATCGGGCGAGTTTCTACTTTCAGATGCAACAGGAATTTCTCGAGCTCGTCAATCCGTTCGCGAGATATGGGAGTTAGAAGTTAAGGAATGGTTGAGAAACCATCAAAATTTTAGCAAGTCTGATACTCGAAACCAATAACTACAATCACGTAGTGGAAAAATACACAGACCGTTGTAATCGGGAGAGTATCTGCTTTCAGATGCAACAGGAAATTCTCGAGTTCGTCAATCCGTTCGCGCGATATGGGAGTTTGAAATTAAGGAATGGTTGAGGAACCATCAAAATTTTCGCAAGTCTGACACTCGAAACCAATAACTACTATGGCCTAGGGCAAAAATACACATACCATAGTAATCGGGCGAGTTTCTACTTTCAGATGCAACAGGAATTTCTCGAGTTCGTCAATCCGTTCGCGAGATATGGGAGTTAGAAGTTAAGGAATGGTTGAGAAACCATCAAAATTTTAGCAAGTCTGATACTCGAAACCAATAACTACAATGACGTAGTGGAAAAATACACAGACCGTTGTAATCGGGAAAGTATCTGCTTTCAGATGCAACAGGAAATTCTCGAGTTCGTCAATCCGTTCGCGCGATATGGGAGTTTGAAATTAAGGAATGGTTGAGGAACCATCAAAATTTTCGCAAGTCTGATACTGGAAACCAATAACTACTAAGGCCTAGGCTGAAAATACACATACGTTTGTAATCGGGCGAGCTTCAGCTTTCTGATGCAACAGGAATTTCTCGAGTTCGTCAATCCGATCGCGAGATATGGAAGTTTGAAGTTAAGGAGTGGTTGAGAAACCATCCGAATTTTCGCAAGTCTGATATTCGAGACCAATGACTACTATGGCCTAGGGCAAAAATAAACATACCGTTGTAATCGGGCGAGTTTCTGCTTTCAGATGCAATAGGAAATTCTCGAATTCGTCAATCCGTTCGAGAGATATGGGAGTTTGAAGTTAACGAATGGTTGAGAAACCATCAAAATTTTCGCGAGTCTGATACTCGAAACCAATAACTGGAATGGCCTAGGGGAAAAGTACACACACCATTGTAATCGGGCGAGTTTCCACTTTCAGATGCAACAGGAATTTCTCGAGTTCGTCAATCCGTTCGAGAGATATGGGAGTTTGAATTTAAGGAATGGTTGAGAAACCATCAAAATTTTCGCAAGTCCGATACTCGAAACCAATAACTGGAATGGCCTAGGGGAAAAATACACATACCGTTGTAATCGGTCGAGTTTCTGCTTTCAGATGCAATAGGAAATTCACGAGTTCGTCAATCAGTTCGAGACATATGGGAGTTTGAAGTTAACGAATGGTTGAGAAACCATCAAAATTTTCGCAAGTCTGATACTCGAAACCAATAACTACAATGGCCTAGGGGAAAAATACACATACCGTTGTAATCGTGCGAGTTTCTAATTTCAGATGCAACAGGAATTTCTCGAGTTCGCCAATCCGTTCGCGAGGTATGGGAGTTTGAAGTTAAGGAATCGTTGAGAAACCATCAAAATTTTCGCAAGTCTGATACTCGAAACCAATAACTACTAAGGCCTAGGGGGAAAATACACATACGTTTGTAATCGGGCGAGCTTCTGCTTTCTGATGCAACAGGAATTTCTCGAGTTCGTCAATCCGTTCGCGAGATATGGAAGTTTGAAGTTAAGGATTGGTTGAGAAACCATCAGAATTTTCGCAAGTCTGATATTCGAGACCAATGACTACTATGGCCTAGGGCAAAAATACACATACCGTTGTAATCGGTCGAGTTTCTGCTTTCAGATGCAATAGGAAATTCTCGAGTTCGTCAATCCGTTCGAGAGATATGGGAGTTTGAAGTTAACGAATGGTTGAGAAACCATCAAAATTTTCGCAAGTCTGATACTCGAAACCAATAACTGGAATGGACTAGGGGAAAAGTACACACACCGTTGTAATCGGGCGAGTTTCTACTTTCAGATGCAACAGGAATTTCTCGATTTCGTCATTCCGTTCGCGAGATATGGGAGTTTTAAGTTAAGGAATGGTTGAGAAACCATCAAAATTTTCGCAAGTCTGATACTCGAAACCAATAACTGGAATGGACTAGGGGAAAAGTACACACACCGTTGTAATCGGGCGAGTTTCTACTTTCAGATGCAACAGGAATTTCTCGATTTCGCCAATCCGTTCGCGAGGTATGGGAGTTTGAAGTTAAGCAATCCTTGAGAAACCATCAAAATTTTCGTAAATCTGATACTCGAAACCAATAACTACAATGGCCTAGGGGAAAAATACACATACCGTTGTAATCGGGAGAGTTTCTACTTTCAGATGCAACAGCAATTTCTCGAGTACGTCAATCCGTTCGCGAGATAAGACTGTTTGAAGTTAAGGAATTGATGAGAAACCATCAAAATTTTCGCTGGTCTGATAATCGAAACCAATAACTGGAATGGACTAGGGGAAAAGTACACACACCGTTGTAATCGGGCGAGTTTCTACTTTCAGATGCAACAGGAATTTCTCGAGTTCGTCATTCCGTTCGCGAGACATGGGAGTTTGAAGTTAAGGAATGGTTGAGAAACCATCAAAATTTTCGCAAGTCTGATACTCGAAACCAATAACTGGAATGGCCTAGGGGAAAAGTACACACACCATTGTAATCGTGCGAGTTTTCACTTTCAGATGCAACAGGAATTTCTCGAGTTCGTCAATCCGTTCGAGAGATATGGGAGTTTGAAGTTAAGGAATCCTTGAGAAACCATCAAAATTTTCGTAAATCTGATACTCGAAACCAATAACTACAATGGCCTAGGGGAAAAATACACATACCGTTGTAATCGGGCGAGTTTCTACTTTCAGATGCAACAGGAATTTCTCGATTTCGTCATTCCGTTCGCGAGATATGGGAGTTTGAAGTTAAGGAATGGTTGAGAAACCATCAAAATTTTCGCAAGTCTGATACTCGAAACCAATAACTGGAATGGCCTAGGGGAAAAGTACACACACCATTGTAATCGGGCGTGTTTCCACTTTCAGATGTAACAGGAATTTCTCGAGTTCGCCAATCCGTTCGCCAGGTATGGGAGTTTGAAGTTAAGGAATCCTTGAGAAACAATCAAAATTTTCGTAAATCTGATACTCGGAGCCAATAACTACAATGGCCTAGGGGAAAAATACACATACCGTTGTAATCGGGCGAGATTCTACTTTCAGATGCAACAGCAAATTCTCGAGTTCGTCAATCCGTTCGCGAGATAAGACAGTTTGAAGTTAAGGAATTGTTGAGAAACCATCAAAATTTTCGCTGTTCTGATACTCGAAACCAATAACTGGAATGGACTAGGGGAAAAGTACACACACCGTTGTAATCGGGCGAGCATCTGCTTTCAGATGCAACAGGAACTTCTCGAGTTCGTCAATCCGTTCGCGAGATATGGGAGTTAGACCTTAAGGAACGGTTGAGAAACCATCAAAATTTTCGCAATTCTGATACTCGAAACCAATAACTGGAATGGCCTAGGGGAAAAAAACACACACAATTGTAATCGGGCGAGTTTCTACTTTCAGATGCAACAGGAATTTCTCGAGTTCGTCAATCCGTACGCGAGATATGGGAGTTAGAAGTTAAGGAGTGGTTGAGAAACCATCAGAATTTTCGCAAGTCTGATATTCGAGACCAATGACTACTATGGCCTAGGGCAAAAATACACATACCGTTGTAATCGGGCGAGTTTCTACTTTCAGATGCAACAGGAATTTCTCGATTTCGTCATTCCGTTCGCGAGATATGGGAGTTTGAAGTTAAGGAATGGTTCAGAAACCTTCAAAATTTTCGCAAGTCCGATACTCGAAACCAATAACTGGAATGGCCTAGGGGAAAAATACATATACCGTTGTAATCGGTCGAGTTTCTGCTTTCAGATGCAATAGGAAATTCACGAGTTCGTCAATCAGTTCGAGACATATGGGAGTTTGAAGTTAACGAATGGTTGAGAAACCATCAAAATTTTCGCAAGTCTGATACTCGAAACCAATAACTACAATGGCCTAGGGGAAAAATACACATACCGTTGTAATCGGGCGAGTTTCTAATTTCAGATGCAACAGGAATTTCTCGAGTTCGCCAATCCGTTCGCGAGGTATGGGAGTTTGAAGTTAAGGAATCGTTGAGAAACCATCAAAATTTTCGCAAGTCTGATACTCGAAACCAATAACTACTAAGGCCTAGGGGGAAAATACACATACGTTTGTAATCGGGCGAGCTTCTGCTTTCTGATGCAACAGGAATTTCTCGAGTTCGTCAATCCGTTCGCGAGATATGGAAGTTTGAAGTTAAGGATTGGTTGAGAAACCATCAGAATTTTCGCAAGTCTGATATTCGAGACCAATGACTACTATGGCCTAGGGCAAAAATACACATACCGTTGTAATCGGTCGAGTTTCTGCTTTCAGATGCAATAGGAAATTCTCGAGTTCGTCAATCCGTTCGAGAGATATGGGAGTTTGAAGTTAACGAATGGTTGAGAAACCATCAAAATTTTCGCAAGTCTGATACTCGAAACCAATAACTGGAATGGACTAGGGGAAAAGTACACACACCGTTGTAATCGGGCGAGTTTCTAATTTCAGATGCAACAGGAATTTCTCGAGTTCGCCAATCCGTTCGCGAGGTATGGGAGTTTGAAGTTAAGGAATCGTTGAGAAACCATCAAAATTTTCGCAAGTCTGATACTCGAAACCAATAACTACTAAGGCCTAGGGGGAAAATACACATACGTTTGTAATCGGGCGAGCTTCTGCTTTCTGATGCAACAGGAATTTCTCGAGTTCGTCAATCCGTTCGCGAGATATGGAAGTTTGAAGTTAAGGATTGGTTGAGAAACCATCAGAATTTTCGCAAGTCTGATACTCGAAACCAATAACTGGAATGGCCTAGGGGAAAAGTACACACACCATTGTAATCGGGCGAGTTTCCACTTTCAGATGCAACAGGAATTTCTCGAGTTCGTCAATCCGTTCGAGAGATATGGGAGTTTGAATTTAAGGAATGGTTGAGAAACCATCAAAATTTTCGCAAGTCTGATACTCGAAACCAATAACTGGAATGGACTAGGGGAAAAGTACACACACCGTTGTAATCGGGCGAGTTTCTACTTTCAGATGCAACAGGAATTTCTCGATTTCGTCATTCCGTTCGCGAGATATGGGAGTTTGAAGTTAAGGAATGGTTGAGAAACCATCAAAATTTTCGCAAGTCTGTAACTCGAAACCAATAACTGGAATGGCCTAGGGGAAAAGTACACACACCATTGTAATCGGGCGAGTTTCTACTTTCAGATGCAACAGGAATTTCTCGAGTTCGCCAATCCGTTCGCGAGGTATGGGAGTTTGAAGTTAAGGAATCCTTGAGAAACAATCAAAATTTTCGTAAATCTGATACTCGGAGCCAATAACTACAATGGCCTAGGGGAAAAATACACATACCGTTGTAATCGGGCGAGATTCTACTTTCAGATGCAACAGCAATTTCTCGAGTTCGTCAATCCGTTCGCGAGATAAGACAGTTTGAAGTTAAGGAATTGTTGAGAAACCATCAAAATTTTCGCTGGTCTGATACTCGAAACCAATAACTGGAATGGACTAGGGGAAAAGTACACACACCGTTGTAATCGGGCGAGTATCTGCTTTCAGATGCAACAGGAACTTCTCGAGTTCGTCAATCCGTTCGCGAGATATGGGAGTTAGACCTTAAGGAACGGTTGAGAAACCATCAAAATTTTCGCAATTCTGATACTCGAAACCAATAACTGGAATGGCCTAGGGGAAAAAAACACACACAATTGTAATCGGGCGAGTTTCTACTTTCAGATGCAACAGGAATTTCTCGAGTTCGTCAATCGGTTCGCGAGATATGGGAGTTAGAAGTTAAGGAATGGTTGAGAAACCATCAAAATTTTAGCAAGTCTGATACTCGAAACCAATAACTACAATGACGTAGTGGAAAAATACACAGACCGTTGTAATCGGGAGAGTATCTGTTTTCAGATGCAACAGGAAATTCTCGGGTTCGTCAATCCGTTCGCGCGATATGGGAGTTTGAAATTAAGGAACGGTTGAGGAACCATCAAAATTTTCGCAAGTCTGATACTCGAAACCAATAACTACCAAGGCCTAGGGGGAAAATACACATACGTTTGTAATCGGGCGAGCTTCTGCTTTCTGATGCAACAGGAATTTCTCGAGTTCGTCAATCCGTTCGCGAGATATGGAAGTTTGAAGTTAATGAGTGGTTGAGAAACCATCAGAATTTTCGCAAGTCTGATATTCGAGACCAATGACTACTATGGCCTAGGGCAAAAATACACATACCGTTGTAATCGGGCGAGTTTCTTCTTTCAGAGGCAATAGGAAATTCTCGAGTTCGTCAATCCGTTCGAGAGATATGGGAGTTTGAAGTTAACGAATGGTTGAGAAACCATCAAAATTTTCGCAAGTCTGATAATCGAAACCAATAACTGGAATGGACTAGGGCAAAAGTACACACACCGTTGTAATCGGGCGAGTTTCTACTTTCAGATGCAACAGGAATTTCTCGATTTCGTCATTCCGTTCGCGAGATAAGGGAGTTTGAAGTTAAGGAATGGTTGAGAAACCATCAAAATTTTCGTAAATCTGATACTCGAAACCAGTAACTACAATGGCCTAGGGGAAAAATACACCTACCGTTGTAATCGGGCGAGTTTCTACTTTCAGATGCAACAGCAATTTCTCGAGTTCGTCAATCCGTTCGCGAGATAAGACAGTTTGAAGTTAAGGAATTGTTGAGAAACCATCAAAATTTTCGCAAGTCCGATACTCGAAACCAATAACTGGAATGGCCTAGGGGAAAAGTACACACACCATTGCAATCGGGCGAGTTTCTACTTTCACATGGAACAGGAATTTCTCGAGTTCGTTAATGCGTTCGCGAGATATGGGAGTTCGAAGTTAAGAGATGGTTGAGAAACTATCAAAATTTTCGCAAGTCTGATACTCGAAACCAATAACTACAAAGGCCTAGGGGAAAAATACAGATACCGTTGTAATCGGGCGAGATTCTGCTTTCAAATGCAACACGAATTTCTCGAGTTCGTCAATCCGTTCGCGAGATATGGGAGTTTGAAGTTAAGGAATGGTTGAGAAACCATCAAAATTTTCGCAATTCTGATGCTTGAAACGAATAACTGCAGTGGCCTAGGGGAAAAGTACACACTCCATTGTCATCGGGCGAGTTTCTACTTTCAGATGCAACAGGAATTTCTCGAGTTGGTAATCCGTTCGCGAGATATGGGAGTGTGAATTTAAGGAATGCTTGAGAAACCATCAAAATTTGGGCAAGTCTGATACGCAAAACCAATAACTACAAAGGCCTAGGGGAAACATACACATGCCGTTGTAATCGGAAGAGTCTCTGCTTTCAGATGCAACAGGACTTTCTCGAGTTCGTCAATCCGTTCGCGAGATTTGGGAGTTTGAAATTAAGGAACGGTTGAGAAACCATCAAAATTTTCGCAAGTCTGATACTCGAAACCAATAACTGGAATGACCTAGGGAAAAGCACACACACCATCTTAACGGGGCGAGTTTCTACTTTCAGATGCAACAGGAATTCCTCGAGTTCGTCAATCCGTTCGCGAGATATGGGAGTTTGAAATTAAGGAACGGTTGAGAAACGATCAAAATTTTCGCAAGTCTGATACTCGAAACCAATAACTACTATGGCCTAGGGCAAAAATACACATGCCGTTGTAATCGGACGAGTTTCTGGGTCAGATGCAACAGGAATTTCTCGAGTTCGTCAAACCGTTCGCGAGATATGGGAGTTTGAAGTTAAGGAATGGTTGAGAAACCATCAAAATTTTGGCAAGTCTGATACTCGAAACCAGTCACTGGAATGACCTAGGGAAAAGTACACACACCATCTTAACGGGGCGAGTTTCTACTTTCAGATGCAACAGGAATTCCTCGAGTTCGTCAATCCGTTCGCGAGATTTGGGAGTTTGAAATTAAGGAACGGTTGAGAAACCATCAAAATTTTCGCAAGTCTGATACTCGAAACCAATAACTGGAATGACCTAGGGAAAAGTACACACACCATCTTAACGGGGCGAGTTTCTACTTTCAGATGCAACAGGAATTTCTCGAGTTCGTCAAGCCGTTCGCGAGATATGGGAGTTTGAAGTTAAGGAATGGTTGAGAAACCATCAAAATTTTCGCAGGTCTGATACTAGAAACCAATAACTGGAATGGCCTAGGGGAAAGGTACACATACCACTGTAATCGGGCGAGTTTCTGCTTTCAGATGCAACAGGAATTTCTCTAGTTCGTCAATCCGTTCGCGAGAAATGGGAGTTTGAAGTTAAGGAATGGTTGAGAAACCATCAAAATTTTCGCAAGTCTAATACTCGAAAACAATAACTAAAATGGCCTAGGGCAAAAATAAACATACCGTTGTAATCCGGCGAGTTTCTGCTTTCAGACGCAAGAGGAACTTCTCGAGTTCGTCAATCGATTCACGAGATATGGGAGTTTGAATTTAAGGAATGGTTGAGAAACCATCAAAATTTTCGCAAGTCTGATACTCGAAACCAATAACTACTTTGGCCTAGGACAAAAAAAACACATACCGTTGGAATCGGGCGAGTTTCTACTTTCAGATGCAACAGGAATTTCGCGAGTTCGTCAATCCGTTCGTGAGATATGGGAGTTTGAAGTTAAGGAATGGTTGAGAAACCATCAAAATTTTCGCAAGTCTGATACTCGAAACAAATAACTACAATGGCCTATGGCAAAAATACACATACCGTTGCAATCGGGCGAGTTTCTGCTTTCAGACGCAAGAGGAACTTCTCGAGTTTGTCAATCCGATCGCGAGATATGGGAGTTTGAACGTTAAAGAATGGTTGAGAAACCATCAAAATTTTCGCAAGTCTGATACTCGAAACCAATAACTACTGTGGCCTAGGGCGAAAAAACACATACCGTTGTAATCGGGCGAGTTTCTGCTTTCAGATGCTACCGAAATTTCTCGGATTCGTCAATCCGTTCGCGAAATATCGGAGTTTGGATTTTAGAGATGGTTGGGAAACCATCAAAATTTTCGAAATTCTGATGCTAGAACCGAATAATTGGAATGGCCTAGGGCAAAAATGCACATACCGTTGTAATCGAGCGAGTTTCTGCTTTCAGATGCAACAGGAATTTCTCTAGTTCGTCAATCCGTTCGCGAGATATGGGAGTTTGAAGTTAAGGAATGGTTGAGAAACCATCAAAATTTTCGCTGGTCTGATACTAGAAACCAATAACTGGAATGGCCTAGGGAAAAGTACACATACCACTGTAATCGGGCGAGTTTCTGCTTTCAGATGCAACAGGAATTTCTCGAGTTCGTTAATCCGTTCGCGAGATATGGGAGCTTGAAGTTAAGGAATGGTTGAGAAACCATCAAAATTTTCGCAAGTCTGATACTCGAAAAGAATAACTACAATGGCCTAGGGTAAAAATACACATACCGTTGTAATCGGGCGAGTTTATACTTTCAGATGCAACAGGAATTCCTCGAGTTCGACAATCCGTTCGCGAGATATGATAGTTTGAAGTTAAGGAATGGTTGAGAAACCATCAAAATTTTCGCAAGTCTGATACTCGAAACCAATAACTACAAAGGCCTAGGGGAAAAATGCACATACCTTTGTAATCGGGCGAGTTTCTACTTTCAGATGCAACAGGAATATCTCGAGCTCGTCAATCGGTTCGCGAGATATGGGAGTTTGAAATTAAGGAACGGTTGAGAAACCATCAAAATTTTCGCAAGTCTGATACTCGAAACCAATAACTGGAATGACCTAGGGAAAAGTACACACACCATCTTAACGGGGCGAGTTTCTACTTTCAGATGCAACAGGAATTTCTCGAGTTCGTCAATCCGTTCCCGAGATATGGGAGTTTGATGTTAAGGAATGCTTGAGAAACCATCAAAATTTACGCAAGTGTGATACTCGAAAACAATAACTACTATGGCCTATGGCAAAAATACACATACCGTTGTAATCGGGCGAGTTTATACTTTCAGATGCAACAGGAATTGATCGAGCTCGTCAATCCGTTCGCGAGATATGGGAGTTTGAAGTTAAGGAATGGTTGAGAAACCATCAAAATTTTGGCAATTCCGATGCTAGAAACGAATAACTGGAATGACCTAGGGGAAAAGTGTACACACCATTGTAATCGGTCGAGTTTCTACTTTCAGATGCAACAGGAAATAATCGAGTCCGTCAATCCGTTCCCGAGATATGGGAGTTTGATGTTAAGGAATGCTTGAGAAACCATCAAAATTTACGCAAGTATGATACTCGAAAACAATAACTACTATGGCCTATGGCAAAAATACACATACCGTTGTAATCGGAAGACACTCTGCTTTCAGATGCAACAGGAATTTCTCGAGTTCGTCAATCGGTTCCCGAGATATGGGAGTTTGAAATTAAGGAACGGTTGAGAAACCATCAAAATTTTCGCAAGTCTGATACTCGAAACCAATAACTACAAAGGCTTAGGGGAAAAAAAATACACCGTTGTAATCGGGAGAGTTTCTTCTTCCAGATGCAACCGGAATATCTCGTGTTCGTCAATTCGTTCGCGAGATATGGGAGTTTGAAGTTAAGAAATGGTTGAGAAACCATCACAATTTTCGCAAGTCTGATACACGAAACCAATAACTACTATGGCCTAGGGGAAAAATACATATACCTATGTAAACGGGCGACTTTCTACTTTCAGATGCAACAGGAATTTCTCGAGTTCGTCAATCCGTTCGCGAGATATGGGAGTTTGAAGTTAAGGAATGGTTGAGAAACCATCAAAATTTTCGCAAGTCTGATACTCAAAACCAATAACTACAAAGCCCTAAGGGAAAAATACACATACCTTTGTAATCGGGCGAGTTTATACTTTCAGATGCAACAGGAATTTCTCGAGCTCGTCAATCCTTTCGCGAGATATGGGAGTTTGAAGTTAAGGAATGCTTGAGAAACCATCAAAATTTTCGCAATTCTGATGCTAGAATCGAATAACTGGAATGACCTAGGGGAAAAGTACACACACCATTGTAATCGGTAGACTTTCTACTTTCAAATGCAACAGGAAATAATCGAGTTCGTCAATCCGTTCGCGAGATATGGGAGTTTGAAGTTAAGGAATGCTTGAGAAACCATCAAAATTTTCGCAAGTCTGTAACTCGAAACCAATAACTACAACGCCCTAGGGGTAAAATACACATACCTTTGTAATCGGGCGAGTTTATACTTTCAGATGCAACAGGAATTGATCGAGCTCGTCAATCCGTTCGCGAGATATGGGAGTTTGAAGTTAAGGAATGGTTGAGAAACCATCAAAATTTTGGCAATTCCGATGCTAGAAACGAATAACTGGAATGACCTAGGGGAAAAGTGTACACACCATTGTAATCGGTCGAGTTTCTACATTCAGATGCAACAGGAAATAATCGAGTCCGTCAATCCGTTCCCGAGATATGGGAGTTTGATGTTAAGGAATGCTTGAGAAACCATCAAAATTTACGCAAGTATGATACTCGAAAACAATAACTACTATGGCCTATGGCAAAAATACACATACCGTTGTAATCGGAAGAGACTCTGCTTTCAGATGCAACAGGAATTTCTCGAGTTCGTCAATCCGTTCCCGAGATATGGGAGTTTGAAATTAAGGAACGGTTGAGAAACCATCAAAATTTTCGCAAGTCTGATACTCGAAACCAATAACTACAAAGGCTTAGGGGAAAAAAAAAACACCGTTGTAATCGGGAGAGTTTCTTCTTCCAGATGCAACCGGAATATCTCGTGTTCGTCAATTCGTTCGCGAGATATGGGAGTTTGAAGTTAAGAAATGGTTGAGAAACCATCACAATTTTCGCAAGTCTGATACACGAAACCAATAACTACTATGGCCTAGGGGAAAAATACACATACCTATGTAAACGGGCGACTTTCTACTTTCAGATGCAACAGGAATTTCTCGAGTTCGTCAATCCGTTCGCGAGATATGGGAGTTTGAAGTTAAGGAATGGTTGAGAAACCATCAAAATTTTGGCAATTCCGATGCTAGAAAAGAATAACTGGAATGACCTAGGGAAAAAGTACACACGCCATTGTAATCGGTCGAGTTTCTACTTTCAGATGCAACAGGAAATAATCGAGTTCGTCAATCCCTTCCCGAGATATGGGAGTTTCAAGTTAAGGAATGCTTGAGAAACCATCAAAATTTGGGCAAGTCTGATACGCAAAACCAATAACTACAAAGGCCTAGGGGAAACATACACATACCGTTGTAATCGGAAGAGTCTCTGCTTTCAGATGCAACAGGAATTTCTCGAGTTCGTCAATCCGTTCGCGAGATTTGGGAGTTTGAAATTAAGGAACGGTTGAGAAACCATCAAAATTTTCGCAAGTCTGATACTCGAAACCAATAACTGGAATGACCTAGGGAAAAGTACACACACCATCTAACGGGGCGAGTTTCTACTTTCAGATGCAACAGGAATTCCTCGAGTTCGTCAATCCGTTCGCGAGATATGGGAGTTTGAAATTAAGGAACGGTTGAGAAACCATCAAAATTTTTTCGCAATTCTGATACTCGAAACCAATAACTCCTATGGCCTAGGGCAAAAATACACATACCGTTGTAATCGGACGAGTTTCTGGGTCAGATGCAACAGGAATTTCTCGAGTTCGTCAATCCGTTCGCGAGATATGGGAGTTCGAAGTTAAGGAAAGGTTGAGAAACCATCAAAATTTTCGCAAGTCTGATACTCGAAACCAATAATTGAAACCGCCCAGGGGAAAAGTACACACACCATTGTAATCGGGCGGGTTTCTACATTCAGATGCAACAGGAATTTCTCGAGTTCGTCAATCCGTTCGCGAGATATGGGAGTTTGAAGTTAAGAAATGGTTGAGAAACCATCACAATTTTCGCAAGTCTGATAATCGAAACCAATAACTACTATGGCCTAGAGGAAAAATACACACACCTCTGTAATCGGGCGAGTTTCTACTTTCAGATGCAAAAGGAATTTCTCGAGTTCGTCATTCCGTTCGCGAGATATGGTAGCTTGAATTTAAGGAATGGTTGAGAAACCATCAAAATTTTCGCAGGACTGATACTCGAAACCAATAATTGAAACCGCCCAGGGGAAAAGTACACACACCATTGTAATCGGGCGGGTTTCTACATTCAGATGCAACAGGAATTTCTCGAGTTCGTCAATCCGTTCGCGAGATATGGGAGTTTGAAGTTAAGGAATGGTGGAGAAACCATCAAAATTTTGGCAATTCCGATGCTGGAAACGAATAACTGGAATGACCTAGGGAAAAAGTACACACACCTTTGTAATCGGGCGAGTTTCTACTTTCAGATGCAAGAGGAATTTCTCGAGCTCGTCATTCCGTTCGCGAGGTATGGGAGTTTGAAGTTAAGGAATGGTTGGGAAACCATCAAAATTTTCGCTGGTCTGATACTCGAAACCAATAATTGGAACGGCCTAGGGGAAAAGTACAAAAACCATTGCAATCGGGCGGGTTTCTACATTCAGATGCAACAGGAATTTCTCGAGTTCGTCAATCCGTTCGCGAGATATGTGAGATTGAAGTTAAGGAATGGTTGAGAATCCATCAAAATTTTCGCAAGTCTGATACTCGAAACCAACAACTACAAAGGCTTAGGGGGAAAATACACCTTTGTAATCGGGCGAGTTTCTTCTTTCAGATGAAACAGGAATTTCTCGAGTTCGTCAATCCGTTCGCGAGATATGGGAGTTCGAAGTTAAGGAAAGGTTGAGAAACCATCAAAATTTTCGCAAGTCTGATACTCGAAACCAACAACTACAAAGGCTTGGGGGAAGAATTCACATACCATAGTAATCGGGCGAGTTTCTGCTTTCGGATGAAACAGGAATTTCTCGAGTTCGTCAACCCGTTCGCGAGATATGTGAGTTTGAAGTTAAGGAATGGTTGTGAATCCATCAAAATTTTCCAAGTCTAATACTCGAAACCAATAACTGGAATGGCCGAGGGGATAAGTACAGACACCATTGTAATCGGGCGAGTTTCTGCTTTCAGATGCAACAGGAATTTCTCGAGTTCGTCAATCCGTTCGCGAGATATGGGAGTTTGAAGTTAAGGAATGCTTGAGAAACCATCAAAGTTTTCGCAAGTCTGATACTCGAAACCAATAACTACTGTGGCCTAGGGCAAAAATACACATACCATTGTAATCGAGCGAATTTCTGCTTTCAGATGCAACAGGAAATATTCGAGGTCGCCAATCCGTTCGCGAGATATGGGAGTTTGAAGTTAAGGAATGCTTGAGAAACCATCAAAATTTTCGCAAGTCTGATACTCGAAAACAATAACTACAATGGCCTAGGGCAAAAATACACATACCGTTGTTATCGGACGTGTTTCTGCTTTCAGATGCTACAGGAATTTCTCGAGTTCGTCAATCCGTTCGCGAGAAATGGGAGTTTGAATTTAAGGAACGGTTGAGAAACCATCAAAATTTTCGCAAGTCGGATACTCGAAACCAATAACAACAAATGCTTAGGGGAAAGATACACATACCGTTGTAATCGGGAGAGTTTCTACATCCAGATTCAACCGGAATTTCTCGAGTTCGTCAATCCGTTCGCGAGATATGGGAGTTTGAAGTAAAGGAATGGTTGAGAAACCATCAAAATTTTCGCAAGTCTGATACTCGAAACCAATAACTACAAAGGCCTAGGGGAAAAGTACACATACCTTTGTAATCGGGCGAGCTTCTACTTTCAGATGCAACAGGAATTTCTCGAGTTCGTCAACCCGTTCGCGAGATATGTGAGTTTGAAGTTAAGGAATGGTTGAGAAGCCATCAAAATTGTCGCGAGTCTGATACTCGAAACCAACAACTACAAAGGCTTGGGGCAAAAATTCACATACCATAGTAATCGGGCGAGTTTCTACTTTCGGATGCAACAGGAATTTCTCGAGTTCGTCAACCCGTTCGCGAGATATGTGAGTTTGAAGTTAAGGAATGGTTGAGAAACCATCAAAATTGTCGCGAGTCTGATACTCGAAACCAACAACTACAAAGGCTTGGGGGAAAAATTCACATACCATAGTAATCGGGCGAGTTTCTACTTTCGGATGCAACAGGAATTTCTCGAGTTCGTCAACCCGTTCGCGAGATATGTGAGTTTGAAGATAAGGAATGGTTGAGAAACCATCAAAATTTTCCAAGTCTAATACTCGAAACCAATAACTGGAATGGCCGAGGGGATAAGTACAGACACCATTGTAATCGGGCGAGTTTCTGCTTTCAGATGCAACAGGAATTTCTCGAGTTCGTCAATCCGTTCGCGAGATATGGGAGTTTGATGTTAAGGAATGCTTGAGAAACCATCAAAGTTTTCGCAAGTCTGATACTCGAAACCAATAACTACAAAGGCCTAGGGGAAAAATACACGTACCTTTGTAATTGGGCGAGTTTCTACTTTCAGATTCAACAGGAATTTCTCGAGCTCGTCAATCCGTTCGCGAGATATGGGAGTTTGAAGTTAAGCAATGGTTGAGAAACCATCAAAATTTTCGCAAGTCTGATACTCGAAACCAATAACTACTATGGCCTAGGGGAAAAATACACATACCTTTGTAATCGGGCGAGATTCTACTTTCAGATGCAAGAGGAATTTCTCGAGTTCGTCAATCCGTTCGCGAGATATGGGAGTTTGAAGTTAAGGAATGCTTGGGAAACCATCACAATTTTCGCAAGTCTGACACTCGAAACCAATAACTACTATGGCCTAGGGGAAAAATACACATACCTTTGTATTCGGGCGAGTTTCTACTTTCAGATGCAACAGGAGTTTCTCGAGTTCGTCAATCCGTTCGCGAGATATGGGAGTTTGAAGTTAAGGAATGGTTGAGAAACCATCAAAATTTTGGCAATTCCGATGCTAGAAAAGAATAACTGGAATGACCTAGGGAAAAAGTACACACGCCATTGTAATCGGTCGAGTTTCTACTTTCAGATGCAACAGGAAATAATCGAGTTCGTCAATCCGTTCCCGAGATATGGGAGTTTGAAGTTAAGGAATGCTTGAGAAACCATCAAAATTTGGGCAAGTCTGATACGCAAAACCAATAACTACAAAGGCCTAGGGGAAACATACACATACCGTTGTAATAGGAAGAGTCTCTGCTTTCAGATGCAACAGGAATTTCTCGAGTTCGTCAATCCGTTCGCGAGATTTGGGAGTTTGAAATTAAGGAACGGTTGAGAAACCATCAAAGTTTTCGCAAGTCTGATACTCGAAACCAATAACTACTGTGGCCTAGGGCAAAAATACACATACCATTGTAATCGAGCGAATTTCTGCTTTCAGATGCAACAGGAAATATTCGAGGTCGCCAATCCGTTCGCGAGATATGGGAGTTTGAAGTTAAGGAATGCTTGAGAAACCATCAAAATTTTCGCAAGTCTGATACTCGAAAACAATAACTACAATGGCCTAGGGCAAAAATACACATACCGTTGTTATCGGACGTGTTTCTGCTTTCAGATGAAACAGGAATTTCTCGAGTTCGTCAACCCGTTCGCGAGATATGTGAGTTTGAAGTTAAGGAATGGTTGTGAATCCATCAAAATTTTCCAAGTCTAATACTCGAAACCAATAACTGGAATGGCCGAGGGGATAAGTACAGACACCATTGTAATCGGGCGAGTTTCTGCTTTCAGATGCAACAGGAATTTCTCGAGTTCGTCAATCCGTTCGCGAGATATGGGAGTTTGAAGTTAAGGAATGCTTGAGAAACCATCAAAGTTTTCGCAAGTCTGATACTCGAAACCAATAACTACTGTGGCCTAGGGCAAAAATACACATACCATTGTAATCGAGCGAATTTCTGCTTTCAGATGCAACAGGAAATATTCGAGGTCGCCAATCCGTTCGCGAGATATGGGAGTTTGAAGTTAATGAATGCTTGAGAAACCATCAAAATTTTCGCAAGTCTGATACTCGAAAACAATAACTACAATGGCCTAGGGCAAAAATACACATACCGTTGTTATCGGACGTGTTTCTGCTTTCAGATGCAACAGGAATGTCTCGAGTTCGTCAATCCGTTCGCGAGAAATGGGAGTTTGAATTTAAGGAACGGTTGAGAAACCATCAAAATTTTCGCAAGTCGGATACTCGAAACCAATAACAACAAATGCTTAGGGGAAAGATACACATACCGTTGTAATCGGGAGAGTTTCTACTTCCAGATTCAACCGGAATTTCTCGAGTTCGTCAATCCGTTCGCGAGATATGGGAGTTTGAAGTTAAGGAATGCTTGAGAAACCATCAAAATTTTCGCAAGTCTGATGCTAGAATCGAATAACTACAAAGCCCTAAGGGAAAAATACACATACCTTTGTAATCGGGCGAGTTTCTACTTTCAGATGCAACAGGAATTTCTCGAGTTCGCCAATCCGTTCGCGAAGTATGGGAGTTTGAAATTAAGGAACGGTTGAGGAACCATCAAAATTTTCGCAAGTCTGATACTCGAAACCAATAACTACTACGGCCTATGGCAAAAATACACATACCGTTGTAATCGGACGAGTTTCTGGTTTCAGATGCAACAGGAATTTCTCGAGTTCGTCAATCCGTTCGCGAGATATGGGAGTTTGAAGTTAAGGAATGGTTGAGAAACCATCACAATTTTCGCAAGTCTGATACTCGAAACCAATAACTACCATGGCCTAGAGGAAAAATGCAAATACATTTGTAATCGGGCGAGTTTCTACTTTCAGATGCAACAGGAATTCCTCGAGTTCGACAATCCGTTCGCGAGATATGATAGTTTGAAGTTAAGGAATGGTTGAGAAACCATCAAAATTTTCGCAAGTCTGATACTCGAAACCAATAACTACAAAGGCCTAGGGGAAAAATGCACATACCTTTGTAATCGGGCGAGTTTCTACTTTCAGATGCAACAGGAATATCTCGAGCTCGTCAATCGGTTCGCGAGATATGGGAGTTTGAAATTAAGGAACGGTTGAGAAACCATCAAAATTTTCGCAAGTCTGATACTCGAAACCAATAACTGGAATGACCTAGGGAAAAGTACACACACCATCTTAACGGGGCGAGTTTCTACTTTCAGATGCAACAGGAATTTCTCGAGTTCGTCAATCCGTTCCCGAGATATGGGAGTTTGATGTTAAGGAATGCTTGAGAAACCATCAAAATTTACGCAAGTGTGATACTCGAAAACAATAACTACTATGGCCTATGGCAAAAATACACATACCGTTGTAATCGGGCGAGTTTATACTTTCAGATGCAACAGGAATTGATCGAGCTCGTCAATCCGTTCGCGAGATATGGGAGTTTGAAGTTAAGGAATGGTTGAGAAACCATCAAAATTTTGGCAATTCCGATGCTAGAAACGAATAACTGGAATGACCTAGGGGAAAAGTGTACACATCATTGTAATCGGTCGAGTTTCTACTTTCAGATGCAACAGGAAATAATCGAGTCCGTCAATCCGTTCCCGAGATATGGGAGTTTGATGTTAAGGAATGCTTGAGAAACCATCAAAATTTACGCAAGTATGATACTCGAAAACAATAACTACTATGGCCTATGGCAAAAATACACATACCGTTGTAATCGGAAGACACTCTGCTTTCAGATGCAACAGGAATTTCTCGAGTTCGTCAATCGGTTCCCGAGATATGGGAGTTTGAAATTAAGGAACGGTTGAGAAACCATCAAAATTTTCGCAAGTCTGATACTCGAAACCAATAACTACAAAGGCTTAGGGGAAAAAAAATACACCGTTGTAATCGGGAGAGTTTCTTCTTCCAGATGCAACCGGAATATCTCGTGTTCGTCAATTCGTTCGCGAGATATGGGAGTTTGAAGTTAAGAAATGGTTGAGAAACCATCACAATTTTCGCAAGTCTGATACACGAAACCAATAACTACTATGGCCTAGGGGAAAAATACATATACCTATGTAAACGGGCGACTTTCTACTTTCAGATGCAACAGGAATTTCTCGAGTTCGTCAATCCGTTCGCGAGATATGGGAGTTTGAAGTTAAGGAATGGTTGAGAAACCATCAAAATTTTCGCAAGTCTGATACTCAAAACCAATAACTACAAAGCCCTAAGGGAAAAATACACATACCTTTGTAATCGGGCGAGTTTATACTTTCAGATGCAACAGGAATTTCTCGAGCTCGTCAATCCTTTCGCGAGATATGGGAGTTTGAAGTTAAGGAATGCTTGAGAAACCATCAAAATTTTCGCAATTCTGATGCTAGAATCGAATAACTGGAATGACCTAGGGGAAAAGTACACACACCATTGTAATCGGTAGACTTTCTACTTTCAAATGCAACAGGAAATAATCGAGTTCGTCAATCCGTTCGCGAGATATGGGAGTTTGAAGTTAAGGAATGCTTGAGAAACCATCAAAATTTTCGCAAGTCTGTAACTCGAAACCAATAACTACAAAGCCCTAGGGGTAAAATACACATACCTTTGTAATCGGGCGAGTTTATACTTTCAGATGCAACAGGAATTGATCGAGCTCGTCAATCCGTTCGCGAGATATGGGAGTTTGAAGTTAAGGAATGGTTGAGAAACCATCAAAATTTTGGCAATTCCGATGCTAGAAACGAATAACTGGAATGACCTAGGGGAAAAGTGTACACACCATTGTAATCGGTCGAGTTTCTACATTCAGATGCAACAGGAAATAATCGAGTCCGTCAATCCGTTCCCGAGATATGGGAGTTTGATGTTAAGGAATGCTTGAGAAACCATCAAAATTTACGCAAGTATGATACTCGAAAACAATAACTACTATGGCCTATGGCAAAAATACACATACCGTTGTAATCGGAAGAGACTCTGCTTTCAGATGCAACAGGAATTTCTCGAGTTCGTCAATCCGTTCCCGAGATATGGGAGTTTGAAATTAAGGAACGGTTGAGAAACCATCAAAATTTTCGCAAGTCTGATACTCGAAACCAATAACTACAAAGGCTTAGGGGAAAAAAAAAACACCGTTGTAATCGGGAGAGTTTCTTCTTCCAGATGCAACCGGAATATCTCGTGTTCGTCAATTCGTTCGCGAGATATGGGAGTTTGAAGTTAAGAAATGGTTGAGAAACCATCACAATTTTCGCAAGTCTGATACACGAAACCAATAACTACTATGGCCTAGGGGAAAAATACACATACCTATGTAAACGGGCGACTTTCTACTTTCAGATGCAACAGGAATTTCTCGAGTTCGTCAATCCGTTCGCGAGATATGGGAGTTTGAAGTTAAGGAATGGTTGAGAAACCATCAAAATTTTGGCAATTCCGATGCTAGAAAAGAATAACTGGAATGACCTAGGGAAAAAGTACACACGCCATTGTAATCGGTCGAGTTTCTACTTTCAGATGCAACAGGAAATAATCGAGTTCGTCAATCCCTTCCCGAGATATGGGAGTTTCAAGTTAAGGAATGCTTGAGAAACCATCAAAATTTGGGCAAGTCTGATACGCAAAACCAATAACTACAAAGGCCTAGGGGAAACATACACATACCGTTGTAATCGGAAGAGTCTCTGCTTTCAGATGCAACAGGAATTTCTCGAGTTCGTCAATCCGTTCGCGAGATTTGGGAGTTTGAAATTAAGGAACGGTTGAGAAACCATCAAAATTTTCGCAAGTCTGATACTCGAAACCAATAACTGGAATGACCTAGGGAAAAGTACACACACCATCTTAACGGGGCGAGTTTCTACTTTCAGATGCAACAGGAATTCCTCGAGTTCGTCAATCCGTTCGCGAGATATGGGAGTTTGAAATTAAGGAACGGTTGAGAAACCATCAAAATTTTTTCGCAATTCTGATACTCGAAACCAATAACTCCTATGGCCTAGGGCAAAAATACACATACCGTTGTAATCGGACGAGTTTCTGGGTCAGATGCAACAGGAATTTCTCGAGTTCGTCAATCCGTTCGCGAGATATGGGAGTTCGAAGTTAAGGAAAGGTTGAGAAACCATCAAAATTTTCGCAAGTCTGATACTCGAAACCAATAATTGAAACCGCCCAGGGGAAAAGTACACACACCATTGTAATCGGGCGGGTTTCTACATTCAGATGCAACAGGAATTTCTCGAGTTCGTCAATCCGTTCGCGAGATATGGGAGTTTGAAGTTAAGAAATGGTTGAGAAACCATCACAATTTTCGCAAGTCTGATAATCGAAACCAATAACTACTATGGCCTAGAGGAAAAATACACACACCTCTGTAATCGGGCGAGTTTCTACTTTCAGATGCAACAGGAATTTCTCGAGTTCGTCATTCCGTTCGCGAGATATGGTAGCTTGAATTTAAGGAATGGTTGAGAAACCATCAAAATTTTCGCAGGACTGATACTCGAAACCAATAATTGAAACCGCCCAGGGGAAAAGTACACACACCATTGTAATCGGGCGGGTTTCTACATTCAGATGCAACAGGAATTTCTCGAGTTCGTCAATCCGTTCGCGAGATATGGGAGTTTGAAGTTAAGGAATGGTGGAGAAACCATCAAAATTTTGGCAATTCCGATGCTGGAAACGAATAACTGGAATGACCTAGGGAAAAAGTACACACACCTTTGTAATCGGGCGAGTTTCTACTTTCAGATGCAAGAGGAATTTCTCGAGCTCGTCATTCCGTTCGCGAGGTATGGGAGTTTGAAGTTAAGGAATGGTTGGGAAACCATCAAAATTTTCGCTGGTCTGATACTCGAAACCAATAATTGGAACGGCCTAGGGGAAAAGTACAAAAACCATTGCAATCGGGCGGGTTTCTACATTCAGATGCAACAGGAATTTCTCGAGTTCGTCAATCCGTTCGCGAGATATGTGAGATTGAAGTTAAGGAATGGTTGAGAATCCATCAAAATTTTCGCAAGTCTGATACTCGAAACCAACAACTACAAAGGCTTAGGGGGAAAATACACATACCTTTGTAATCGGGCGAGTTTCTTCTTTCAGATGAAACAGGAATTTCTCGAGTTCGTCAATCCGTTCGCGAGATATGGGAGTTCGAAGTTAAGGAAAGGTTGAGAAACCATCAAAATTTTCGCAAGTCTGATACTCGAAACCAACAACTACAAAGGCTTGGGGGAAGAATTCACATACCATAGTAATCGGGCGAGTTTCTGCTTTCGGATGAAACAGGAATTTCTCGAGTTCGTCAACCCGTTCGCGAGATATGTGAGTTTGAAGTTAAGGAATGGTTGTGAATCCATCAAAATTTTCCAAGTCTAATACTCGAAACCAATAACTGGAATGGCCGAGGGGATAAGTACAGACACCATTGTAATCGGGCGAGTTTCTGCTTTCAGATGCAACAGGAATTTCTCGAGTTCGTCAATCCGTTCGCGAGATATGGGAGTTTGAAGTTAAGGAATGCTTGAGAAACCATCAAAGTTTTCGCAAGTCTGATACTCGAAACCAATAACTACTGTGGCCTAGGGCAAAAATACACATACCATTGTAATCGAGCGAATTTCTGCTTTCAGATGCAACAGGAAATATTCGAGGTCGCCAATCCGTTCGCGAGATATGGGAGTTTGAAGTTAAGGAATGCTTGAGAAACCATCAAAATTTTCGCAAGTCTGATACTCGAAAACAATAACTACAATGGCCTAGGGCAAAAATACACATACCGTTGTTATCGGACGTGTTTCTGCTTTCAGATGCTACAGGAATTTCTCGAGTTCGTCAATCCGTTCGCGAGAAATGGGAGTTTGAATTTAAGGAACAGTTGAGAAACCATCAAAATTTTCGCAAGTCGGATACTCGAAACCAATAACAACAAATGCTTAGGGGAAAGATACACATACCGTTGTAATCGGGAGAGTTTCTACATCCAGATTCAACCGGAATTTCTCGAGTTCGTCAATCCGTTCGCGAGATATGGGAGTTTGAAGTAAAGGAATGGTTGAGAAACCATCAAAATTTTCGCAAGTCTGATACTCGAAACCAATAACTACAAAGGCCTAGGGGAAAAGTACACATACCTTTGTAATCGGGCGAGCTTCTACTTTCAGATGCAACAGGAATTTCTCGAGTTCGTCAACCCGTTCGCGAGATATGTGAGTTTGAAGTTAAGGAATGGTTGAGAAGCCATCAAAATTGTCGCGAGTCTGATACTCGAAACCAACAACTACAAAGGCTTGGGGCAAAAATTCACATACCATAGTAATCGGGCGAGTTTCTACTTTCGGATGCAACAGGAATTTCTCGAGTTCGTCAACCCGTTCGCGAGATATGTGAGTTTGAAGTTAAGGAATGGTTGAGAAACCATCAAAATTGTCGCGAGTCTGATACTCGAAACCAACAACTACAAAGGCTTGGGGGAAAAATTCACATACCATAGTAATCGGGCGAGTTTCTACTTTCGGATGCAACAGGAATTTCTCGAGTTCGTCAACCCGTTCGCGAGATATGTGAGTTTGAAGATAAGGAATGGTTGAGAAACCATCAAAATTTTCCAAGTCTAATACTCGAAACCAATAACTGGAATGGCCGAGGGGATAAGTACAGACACCATTGTAATCGGGCGAGTTTCTGCTTTCAGATGCAACAGGAATTTCTCGAGTTCGTCAATCCGTTCGCGAGATATGGGAGTTTGATGTTAAGGAATGCTTGAGAAACCATCAAAGTTTTCGCAAGTCTGATACTCGAAACCAATAACTACAAAGGCCTAGGGGAAAAATACACGTACCTTTGTAATTGGGCGAGTTTCTACTTTCAGATTCAACAGGAATTTCTCGAGCTCGTCAATCCGTTCGCGAGATATGGGAGTTTGAAGTTAAGCAATGGTTGAGAAACCATCAAAATTTTCGCAAGTCTGATACTCGAAACCAATAACTACTATGGCCTAGGGGAAAAATACACATACCTTTGTAATCGGGCGAGATTCTACTTTCAGATGCAAGAGGAATTTCTCGAGTTCGTCAATCCGTTCGCGAGATATGGGAGTTTGAAGTTAAGGAATGCTTGGGAAACCATCACAATTTTCGCAAGTCTGACACTCGAAACCAATAACTACTATGGCCTAGGGGAAAAATACACATACCTTTGTATTCGGGCGAGTTTCTACTTTCAGATGCAACAGGAGTTTCTCGAGTTCGTCAATCCGTTCGCGAGATATGGGAGTTTGAAGTTAAGGAATGGTTGAGAAACCATCAAAATTTTGGCAATTCCGATGCTAGAAAAGAATAACTGGAATGACCTAGGGAAAAAGTACACACGCCATTGTAATCGGTCGAGTTTCTACTTTCAGATGCAACAGGAAATAATCGAGTTCGTCAATCCGTTCCCGAGATATGGGAGTTTGAAGTTAAGGAATGCTTGAGAAACCATCAAAATTTGGGCAAGTCTGATACGCAAAACCAATAACTACAAAGGCCTAGGGGAAACATACACATACCGTTGTAATAGGAAGAGTCTCTGCTTTCAGATGCAACAGGAATTTCTCGAGTTCGTCAATCCGTTCGCGAGATTTGGGAGTTTGAAATTAAGGAACGGTTGAGAAACCATCAAAGTTTTCGCAAGTCTGATACTCGAAACCAATAACTACTGTGGCCTAGGGCAAAAATACACATACCATTGTAATCGAGCGAATTTCTGCTTTCAGATGCAACAGGAAATATTCGAGGTCGCCAATCCGTTCGCGAGATATGGGAGTTTGAAGTTAAGGAATGCTTGAGAAACCATCAAAATTTTCGCAAGTCTGATACTCGAAAACAATAACTACAATGGCCTAGGGCAAAAATACACATACCGTTGTTATCGGACGTGTTTCTGCTTTCAGATGAAACAGGAATTTCTCGAGTTCGTCAACCCGTTCGCGAGATATGTGAGTTTGAAGTTAAGGAATGGTTGTGAATCCATCAAAATTTTCCAAGTCTAATACTCGAAACCAATAACTGGAATGGCCGAGGGGATAAGTACAGACACCATTGTAATCGGGCGAGTTTCTGCTTTCAGATGCAACAGGAATTTCTCGAGTTCGTCAATCCGTTCGCGAGATATGGGAGTTTGAAGTTAAGGAATGCTTGAGAAACCATCAAAGTTTTCGCAAGTCTGATACTCGAAACCAATAACTACTGTGGCCTAGGGCAAAAATACACATACCATTGTAATCGAGCGAATTTCTGCTTTCAGATGCAACAGGAAATATTCGAGGTCGCCAATCCGTTCGCGAGATATGGGAGTTTGAAGTTAATGAATGCTTGAGAAACCATCAAAATTTTCGCAAGTCTGATACTCGAAAACAATAACTACAATGGCCTAGGGCAAAAATACACATACCGTTGTTATCGGACGTGTTTCTGCTTTCAGATGCAACAGGAATGTCTCGAGTTCGTCAATCCGTTCGCGAGAAATGGGAGTTTGAATTTAAGGAACGGTTGAGAAACCATCAAAATTTTCGCAAGTCGGATACTCGAAACCAATAACAACAAATGCTTAGGGGAAAGATACACATACCGTTGTAATCGGGAGAGTTTCTACTTCCAGATTCAACCGGAATTTCTCGAGTTCGTCAATCCGTTCGCGAGATATGGGAGTTTGAAGTAAAGGAATGGTTGAGAAACCATCAAAATTTTCGCAAGTCTGATACTCGAAACCAATAACTACAAAGGCCTAGGGGAAAAGTACACATACCTTTGTAATCGGGCGAGCTTCTACTTTCAGATGCAACAGGAATTTCTCGAGTTCGTCAACCCGTTCGCGAGATATGTGAGTTTGAAGTTAAGGAATGGTTGAGAAGCCATCAAAATTGTCGCGAGTCTGATACTCGAAACCAACAACTACAAAGGCTTGGGGCAAAAATTCACATACCATAGTAATCGGGCGAGTTTCTACTTTCGGATGCAACAGGAATTTCTCGAGTTCGTCAACCCGTTCGCGAGATATGTGAGTTTGAAGTTAAGGAATGGTTGAGAAACCATCAAAATTGTCGCGAGTCTGATACTCGAAACCAACAACTACAAAGGCTTGGGGGAAAAATTCACATACCATAGTAATCGGGCGAGTTTCTACTTTCGGATGCAACAGGAATTTCTCGAGTTCGTCAACCCGTTCGCGAGATATGGGAGTTTGAAGTTAAGGAATGCTTGGGAAACCATCACAATTTTCGCAAGTCTGACACTCGAAACCAATAACTACTATGGCCTAGGGGAAAAATACACATACCTTTGTATTCGGGCGAGTTTCTACTTTCAGATGCAACAGGAGTTTCTCGAGTTCGTCAATCCGTTCGCGAGATATGGGAGTTTGAAGTTAAGGAATGGTTGAGAAACCATCAAAATTATGGCAATTCCGATGCTACAAAAGAATAACTGGAATGACCTAGGGAAAAAGTACACACGCCATTGTAATCGGTCGAGTTTCTACTTTCAGATGCAACAGGAAATAATCGAGTTCGTCAATCCGTTCCCGAGATATGGGAGTTTGAAGTTAAGGAATGCTTGAGAAACCATCAAAATTTGGGCAAGTCTGATACGCAAAACCAATAACTACAAAGGCCTAGGGGAAACATACACATACCGTTGTAATCGGAAGAGTCTCTGCTTTCAGATGCAACAGGAATTTCTCGAGTTCGTCAATCCGTTCGCGAGATTTGGGAGTTTGAATTTAAGGAACGGTTGAGAAACCATCAAAATTTTCGCAAGTCTGATACTCGAAACCAATAACTGGAATGACCTAGGGAAAAGTACACACACCATCTTAACGGGGCGAGTTTCTACTTTCATATGCAACAGGATTTCCTCGAGTTCGTCAATCCGTTCGCGAGATATGGGAGTTTGAAATTAAGGAACGGTTGAGAAACCATCAAAATTTTTTCGCAATTCTGATACTCGAAACCAATAACTCCTATGGCCTAGGGCAAAAATACACATACCGTTGTAATCGGACGAGTTTCTGGGTCAGATGCAACAGGAATTTCTCGAGTTCGTCAAACCGTTCGCGGGATATGGGAGTTTGAAGTTAAGGAATGCTTGAGAAACCATCAAAATTTTCGCAAGTCTGATCCTAGAATCGAATAACTGGAAAGACCTAGGGGAAAAGTACACACACCATTGTAATCGGTAGACTTTCTACTTTCAGATGCAACAGGAATTTCTCGAGTTCGTCATTCCGTTCGCGAGATATGGTAGCTTGAATTTAAGGAATGGTTGAGAAACCATCAAAATTTTCGCAGGACTGATACTCGAAACCAATAATTGAAACCGCCCAGGGGAAAAGTACACACACCATTGTAATCGGGCGGGTTTCTACATTCAGATGCAACGGGAATTTCTCGAGTTCGTCAATCCGTTCGCGAGATATGTGAGTTTGAAGTTAAGAGATGGTTGAGAAACCATCAAAATTTTCGCAAGTCTGATACTCGAAACCAATAACTACAAAGGCTTAGGGGAAAAATACACATACCGTTGTAATCGGGAGAGCTTCTTCTTCCAGATGCAACCGGAATATCTCGTGTTCGTCAATTCGTTCGCGAGATATGGGAGTTTGAAGTTAAGAAATGGTTGAGAAACCATCACAATTTTCGCAAGTCTGATAATCGAAACCAATAACTACTATGGCCTAGAGGAAAAATACACATACCTCTGTAATCGGGCGAGTTTCTACTTTCAGATGCAACAGGAATTTCTCGAGTTCGTCATTCCGTTCGCGAGATATGGTAGCTTGAATTTAAGGAATGGTTGAGAAACCATCAAAATTTTCGCAGGACTGATACTCGAAACCAATAATTGAAACCGCCCAGGGGAAAAGTACACACACCATTGTAATCGGGCGGGTTTCTACATTCAGATGCAACAGGAATTTCTCGAGTTCGTCAATCCGTTCGCGAGATATGGGAGTTTGAAGTTAAGGAATGGTTGAAAAACCATCAAAATTTTGGCAATTCCGATGCTGGAAACGAATAACTGGAATGACCTAGGGAAAAAGTACACACACCTTTGTAATCGGGCGAGTTTCTACTTTCAGATGCAAGAGGAATTTCTCGAGCTCGTCATTCCGTTCGCGAGGTATGGGAGTTTGAAGTTAAGGAATGGTTGGGAAACCATCAAAATTTTCGCTGGTCTGATACTCGAAACCAATAATTGGAACGGCCTAGGGGAAAAGTACAAAAACCATTGCAATCGGGCGGGTTTCTACATTCAGATGCAACAGGAATTTCTCGAGTTCGTCAATCCGTTCGCGAGATATGTGAGTTTGAAGTTAAGGAATGGTTGAGAATCCATCAAAATTTTCGCAAGTCTGATACTCGAAACCAACAACTACAAAGGCTTAGGGGGAAAATACACATACCTTTGTAATCGGGCAAGTTTCTTCTTTCAGATGAAACAGGAATTTCTCGAGTTCGTCAATCCGTTCGCGAGATATGGGAGTTCGAAGTTAAGGAAAGGTTGAGAAACCATCAAAATTTTCGCAAGTCTGATACTCGAAACCAATAACTACAAAGGCCTAGGGGAAAAGTACACATACCTTTGTAATCGGGCGAGCTTCTGCTTTCAGATGCAACAGGAATTTCTCGAGTTCGTCAACCCGTTCGCGAGATATGTGAGTTTCAAGTTAAGCAATGGTTGAGAAACCATCAAAATTGTCGCGAGTCTGATACTCGAAACCAACAACTACAAAGGCTTGGGGGAAAAATTCACATAGCATAGTAATCGGGCGAGTTTCTACTTTCGGATGCAACAGGAATTTCTCGAGTTCGTCAACCCGTTCGCGAGATATGTGAGTTTGAATTTAAGGAATGGTTGAGAAACCATCAAAATTGTCGCGAGTCTGATACTCGAAACCAACAACTACAAAGGCTTGGGGGAAAAATTCACATACCATAGTAATCGGGCGAGTTTCTACTTTCGGATGAAACAGGAATTTCTCGAGTTCGTCAACCCGTTCGCGAGATATGTGAGTTTGAAGTTAAGGAATGATTGTGAAACCATCAAAATTTTCCAAGTCTAATACTCGAAACCAATAACTGGAATGGCCGAGGGGATAAGTACAGACACCATTGTAATCGGGCGAGTTTCTGCTTTCAGATGCAACAGGAATTTCTCGAGTTCGTCAATCCGTTCGCGAGATATGGGAGTTTGAAGTTAAGGAATGCTTGAGAAACCATCAAAGTTTTCGCAAGTCTGATGCTAGAATCGAATAACTGGAAAGACCTAGGGGAAAAGTACACACACCATTGTAATCGGTAGACTTTCTACTTTCAGATGCAACAGGAAATAATCGAGTTCGTCAATCCGTTCGCGAGATATGGGAGTTTGAAGTTAAGGAATGGTTGAGAAACCATCACAATTTTCGCAAGTCTGATACTCGAAACCAATAACTACCATGGCCTAGGGGAAAAATGCACATACCTTTGTAATCGGGCGAGTTTGTACTTTCAGATGCAACAGGAATTTCTCGAGTTCGACAATCCGTTCGCGAGATATGGGAGTTTGAAGTTAAGGAATGGTTGAGAATCCATCAAAATTTTCGCAAGTCTGATACTCGAAACCAACAACTACAAAGGCTTAGGGGGAAAATACACCTACCTTTGTAATCGGGCGAGTTTCTACTTTCAGATGCAACAGGAATTTCTCGAGTTTGTCAATCCGTTCGCGAGATATGGGAGTTTGAAGTTAAGTAATGGATGAGAGACCATCAAAATTTTCCAAGTCTAATACTCGAAACCAATAACTGGAATGGCCGAGGGGATAAGTACAGACACCATTGTAATCGGGCGAGTTTCTGCTTTCAGATGCAACAGGAATTTCTCGAGTTCGTCAATCCGTTCGCGAGATATGGGAGTTCGAAGTTAAGGAAAGGTTGAGAAACCATCAAAATTTTCGCAAGTCTGATACTCGAAACCAATAACTACTGTGGCCTAGGGCAAAAATACACATACCATTGTAATCGAGCGAATTTCTGCTTTCAGATGCAACAGGAAATATTCGAGGTCGCCAATCCGTTCGCGAGATATGGGAGTTTGAAGTTAAGGAATGCTTGAGAAACCATCAAAATTTTCGCAAGTCTGATACTCGAAAACAATAACTACAATGGCCTAGCGCAACAATACACATACCGTTGTTATCGGACGTGTTTCTGCTTTCAGATGCAACAGGAATTTCTCGAGTTCGTCAATCCGTTCGCGAGAAATGCGAGTTTGAATTTAAGGAACGGTTGAGAAACCATCAAAATTTTCGCAAGTCGGATACTCGAAACCAGTAACAACAAATGCTTAGGGGAAAGATACACATACCGTTGTAATCGGGAGAGTTTCTACTTCCAGATTCAACCGGAATTTCTCGAGTTCGTCAATCCGTTCGCGAGATATGGGAGTTTGAAGTAAAGGAATGGTTGAGAAACCATCAAAATTTTCGCAAGTCTGATACTCGAAACCAATAACTACAAAGGCCTAGGGGAAAAGTACAAGTACCTTTGTAATCGGGCGAGCTTCTACTTTCAGATGCAACAGGAATTTCTCGAGTTCGTCAACCCGTTCGCGAGATATGTGAGTTTCAAGTTAAGCAATGGTTGAGAAACCATCAAAATTGTCGCGAGTCTGATACTCGAAACCAACAACTACAAAGGCTTGGGGGAAAAATTCACATACCATAGTAATCGGGCGAGTTTCTACTTTCGGATGCAACAGGAATTTCTCGAGTTCGTCAACCCGTTCGCGAGATATGTGAGTTTGAAATTAAGGAATGGTTGAGAAACCATCAAAATAGTCGCGAGTCTGATACTCGAAACCAACAACTACAAAGGCTTGGGGGAAAAATTCACATACCATAGTAATCGGGCGAGTTTCTACTTTCGGATGAAACAGGAATTTCTCGAGTTCGTCAACCCGTTCGCGAGATATGTGAGTTTGAAGTTAAGGAATGGTTGTGAATCCATCAAAATTTTCCAAGTCTAATACTCGAAACCAATAACTGGAATGGCCGAGGGGATAAGTACAGACACCATTGTAATCGGGCGAGTTTCTGCTTTCAGATGCAACAGGAATTTCTCGAGTTCGTCAATCCGTTCGCGAGATATGGGAGTTTGAAGTTAAGGAATGCTTGAGAAACCATCAAAATTTTCGCAAGTCTGATACTCGAAACCAATAACTACTGTGGCCAAGGGCAAAAATACACATACCATTGTAATCGAGCGAATTTCTGCTTTCAGATGCAACAGGAAATATTCGAGGTCGCCAATCCGTTCGCGAGATATGGGAGTTTGAAGTTAAGGAATGCTTGAGAAACCATCAAAATTTTCGCAAGTCTGATACTCGAAAACAATAACTACAATGGCCTAGGGCAAAAATACACATACCGTTGTTATCGGACGTGTTTCTGCTTTCAGATGCAACAGGAATTTCTCGAGTTCGTCAATCCGTTCGCGAGAAATGGGAGTTTGAATTTAAGGAACGGTTGAGAAACCATCAAAATTTTCGCAAGTCGGATACTCGAAACCAATAACAACAAATGCTTAGGGGAAAGATACACATACCGTTGTAATCGGGAGAGTTTCTACTTCCAGATTCAACCGGAATTTCTCGAGTTCGTCAATCCGTTCGCGAGATATGGGAGTTTGAAGTAAAGGAATGGTTGAGAAACCATCAAAATTTTCGCAAGTCTGATACTCGAAACCAATAACTACAAAGGCCTAGGGGAAAAGTACACATACCTTTGTAATCGGGCGAGCTTCTACTTTCAGATGCAACAGGAATTTCTCGAGTTCGTCAACCCGTTCGCGAGATATGTGAGTTTGAAGTTAAGGAATGGTTGAGAAGCCATCAAAATTGTCGCGAGTCTGATACTCGAAACCAACAACTACAAAGGCTTGGGGCAAAAATTCACATACCATAGTAATCGGGCGAGTTTCTACTTTCGGATGCAACAGGAATTTCTCGAGTTCGTCAACCCGTTCGCGAGATATGTGAGTTTGAAGTTAAGGAATGGTTGAGAAACCATCAAAAGTGTCGCGAGTCTGATACTCGAAACCAACAACTACAAAGGCTTGGGGGAAAAATTCACATACCATAGTAATCGGGCGAGTTTCTACTTTCGGATGCAACAGGAATTTCTCGAGTTCGTCAACCCGTTCGCGAGATATGTGAGTTTGAAGATAAGGAATGGTTGAGAAACCATCAAAATTTTCCAAGTCTAATACTCGAAACCAATAACTGGAATGGCCGAGGGGATAAGTACAGACACCATTGTAATCGGGCGAGTTTCTGCTTTCAGATGCAACAGGAATTTCTCGAGTTCGTCAATCCGTTCGCGAGATATGGGAGTTTGATGTTAAGGAATGCTTGAGAAACCATCAAAGTTTTCGCAAGTCTGATACTCGAAACCAATAACTACAAAGGCCTAGGGGAAAAATACACGTACCTTTGTAATTGGGCGAGTTTCTACTTTCAGATTCAACAGGAATTTCTCGAGCTCGTCAATCCGTTCGCGAGATATGGGAGTTTGAAGTTAAGCAATGGTTGAGAAACCATCAAAATTTTCGCAAGTCTGATACTCGAAACCAATAACTACTATGGCCTAGGGGAAAAATACACATACCTTTGTAATCGGGCGAGATTCTACTTTCAGATGCAAGAGGAATTTCTCGAGTTCGTCAATCCGTTCGCGAGATATGGGAGTTTGAAGTTAAGGAATGCTTGGGAAACCATCACAATTTTCGCAAGTCTGACACTCGAAACCAATAACTACTATGGCCTAGGGGAAAAATACACATACTTTTGTATTCGGGCGAGTTTCTACTTTCAGATGCAACAGGAGTTTCTCGAGTTCGTCAATCCGTTCGCGAGATATGGGTGTTTGAAGTTAAGGAATGGTTGAGAAACCATCAAAATTCTCGCAATTCAGATGCTGGAAACGAATAACTGGAATGACCTAGGGGAAAGGTACACACACCATTGTAATCGGTCGACTCTCTACTTTCAGATGCAACAGGAAATAATCGAGTTCTTCAATCCGTTCGCGAGATATGGGAGTTTGAAGTTAAGGAATGGTTGAGGAACCATAAAAATTTTCGCAAATCTGATACTAGAAACCAATAACTACAAAGGCCTAAGGGAAAAATACACATACCTTTGTAATCGGGCGTGTTTCTTCTTCCAGATGCAACCGGAATTTCTCGTGTTCGTCAATCCGTTCGCGAGATATGGGAGTTTGAAGTTAAAGAATGGTTGAGAAACAATCACAATTTTCGCAAGTGTGATACTCGAAACCAATAACTGGAATGGCCTAGGGGAAAAGTACACACACCATTGTAATGGGGCGAGTTTCTACTTTCAGATGCAACAGGAATTTCTCGAGTTCGTCAATTCGATCGCGAGATATGGGAGTTTGAAGTTAAGGAATGGTTGAGAAACCATCGAAATTTTCGCAATTCTGATGGTGGAAACGAATAACTGGAATGACCTAGGGAAAAAGTACACACACCATTGTAATCGGACGACTTTCTACTTTCAGATGCAACAGGAAATAATCCAATTCGTCAATCCGTTCGCGAGATATGGGAGTTTGAAGTTAAGGAATAATTGAGAAACCATCAAAATTTTCGCAAGTCTGATACCCGAAAGCAATAACTACTATGGCCTAGGGCAAAAATACACATACCGTTGTAATCGGGCGAGTTTTTGCTTTCAGATGCAATAGGAAATTCTCGAGTTCTTCAATCCGTTCGCGAGATATGGGAGTTTGAAGTTAAGGAATGGTTGAGAAACCATCAATATTTTCGCAAGTCTGATACTCGAAACCAATAACTACTGTGGCCTAGGGGAAAAATTCTCATACCTTTGTAATTGGGCGAGTTTCTACTTTCAGATGCAACAGGAATTTCTCGAGTATGTCAATCCGTTCGCGAGATATGGGAGTTTGAAGTTAAGTAATGGATGAGAGACCATCAAAATTTTCCAAGTCTAATACTCGAAACCAATAACTGGAATGGCCGAGGGGATAAGTACAGACACCATTGTAATCGGGCGAGTTTCTGCTTTCAGATGCAACAGGAATTTCTCGAGTTCGTCAATCCGTTCGCGAGATATGGGAGTTTGAAGTTAAGGAATGCTTACGAAACCATCAAAGTTTTCGCAAGTCTGATGCTAGAATCGAATAACTGGAAAGACCTAGGGGAAAAGTACACACACCATTGTAATCGGTAGACTTTCTACTTTCAGATGCAACAGGAAATAATCGAGTTCGTCAATCCGTTCGCGAGATATGGGAGTTTGAAGTTAAGGAATGGTTGAGAAACCATCACAATTTTCGCAAGTCTGATACTCGAAACCAATAACTACCATGGCCTAGGGGAAAAATGCACATACCTTTGTAATCGGGCGAGTTTGTACTTTCAGATGCAACAGGAATTTCTCGAGTTCGTCAATCCGTTCGCGAGATATGGGAGTTTGAAGTTAAGGAATGCTTGAGAAACCATCAAAGTTTTCGCAAGTCTGATACTCGAAACCAATAACTACTGTGGCCTAGGGCAAAAATACACATACCATTGTAATCGAGCGAATTTCTGCTTTCAGGTGCAACAGGAAATATTCGAGGTCGCCAATCCGTTCGCGAGAAATGGGAGTTTGAATTTAAGGAACGGTTGAGAAACCATCAAAATTTTCGCAAGTCGGATACTCGAAACCAATAACAACAAATGCTTAGGGGAAAGATACACATACCGTTGTAATCGGGAGAGTTTCTACTTCCAGATTCAACCGGAATTTCTCGAGTTCGTCAATCCGTTCGCGAGATATGGGAGTTTGAAGTAAAGGAATGGTTGAGAAACCATCAAAATTTTCGCAAGTCTGATACTCGAAACCAATAACTACAAAGGCCTAGGGGAAAAGTACACATACCTTTGTAATCGGGCGAGCTTCTACTTTCAGATGCAACAGGAATTTCTCGAGTTCGTCAACCCGTTCGCGAGATATGTGAGTTTGAAGTTAAGGAATGGTTGAGAAGCCATCAAAATTGTCGCGAGTCTGATACTCGAAACCAACAACTACAAAGGCTTGGGGCAAAAATTCACATACCATAGTAATCGGGCGAGTTTCTACTTTCGGATGCAACAGGAATTTCTCGAGTTCGTCAACCCGTTCGCGAGATATGTGAGTTTGAAGTTAAGGAATGGTTGAGAAACCATCAAAATTGTCGCGAGTCTGATACTCGAAACCAACAACTACAAAGGCTTGGGGGAAAAATTCACATACCATAGTAATCGGGCGAGTTTCTACTTTCGGATGCAACAGGAATTTCTCGAGTTCGTCAACCCGTTCGCGAGATATGTGAGTTTGAAGTTAAGGAATGGTTGAGAAACCATCAAAATTTTCCAAGTCTAATACTCGAAACCAATAACTGGAATGGCCGAGGGGATAAGTACAGACACCATTGTAATCGGGCGAGTTTCTGCTTTCAGATGCAACAGGAATTTCTCGAGTTCGTCAATCCGTTCGCGAGATATGGGAGTTTGATGTTAAGGAATGCTTGAGAAACCATCAAAGTTTTCGCAAGTCTGATACTCGAAACCAATAACTACAAAGGCCTAGGGGAAAAATACACATACCTTTGTAATTGGGCGAGTTTCTACTTTCAGATTCAACAGGAATTTCTCGAGCTCGTCAATCCGTTCGCGAGATATGGGAGTTTGAAGTTAAGCAATGGTTGAGAAACCATCAAAATTTTCGCAAGTCTGATACTCGAAACCAATAACTACTATGACCTAGGGGATAAGTACAGACACCATTGTAATCGGGCGAGTTTCTGCTTTCAGATGCAACAGGAATTTCTCGAGTTCGTCAATCCGTTCGCGAGATATGGGAGTTTGAAGTTAAGGAATGCTTGAGAAACCATCAAAGTTTTCGCAAGTCTGATACTCGAAACCAATAACTACTGTGGCCTAGGGCAAAAATACACATACCATTGTAATCGAGCGAATTTCTGCTTTCAGGTGCAACAGGAAATATTCGAGGTCGCCAATCCGTTCGCGAGATATGGGAGTTTGAAGTTAAGGAATGCTTGAGAAACCATCAAAATTTTCGCAAGTCTGATACTCGAAAACAATAACTACAATGGCCTAGGGCAAAAATACACATACCGTTGTTATCGGACGTGTTTCTGCTTTCAGATGCAACAGGAATTTCTCGAGTTCGTCAATCCGTTCGCGAGAAATGGGAGTTTGAATTTAAGGAACGGTTGAGAAACCATCAAAATTTTCGCAAGTCGGATACTCGAAACCAATAACAACAAATGCTTAGGGGAAAGATACACATACCGTTGTAATCGGGAGAGTTTCTACTTCCAGATTCAACCGGAATTTCTCGAGTTCGTCAATCCGTTCGCGAAATATGGGAGTTTGAAGTAAAGGAATGGTTGAGAAACCATCAAAATTTTCGCAAGTCTGATACTCGAAACCAATAACTACAAAGGCCTAGGGGAAAAGTACACATACCTTTGTAATCGGGCGAGCTTCTACTTTCAGATGCAACAGGAATTTCTCGAGTTCGTCAACCCGTTCGCGAGATATGTGAGTTTGAAGTTAAGGAATGGTTGAGAAGCCATCAAAATTGTCGCGAGTCTGATACTCGAAACCAACAACTACAAAGGCTTGGGGCAAAAATTCACATACCATAGTAATCGGGCGAGTTTCTACTTTCGGATGCAACAGGAATTTCTCGAGTTCGTCAACCCGTTCGCGAGATATGTGAGTTTGAAGTTAAGGAATGGTTGAGAAACCATCAAAATTGTCGCGAGTCTGATACTCGAAACCAACAACTACAAAGGCTTGGGGGAAAAATTCACATACCATAGTAATCGGGCGAGTTTCTACTTTCGGATGCAACAGGAATTTCTCGAGTTCGTCAACCCGTTCGCGAGATATGTGAGTTTGAAGTTAAGGAATGGTTGAGAAACCATCAAAATTTTCCAAGTCTAATACTCGAAACCAATGACTGGAATGGCCGAGGGGATAAGTACAGACACCATTGTAATCGGGCGAGTTTCTGCTTTCAGATGCAACAGGAATTTCTCGAGTTCGTCAATCCGTTCGCGAGATATGGGAGTTTGATGTTAAGGAATGCTTGAGAAACCATCAAAGTTTTCGCAAGTCTGATACTCGAAACCAATAACTACAAAGGCCTAGGGGAAAAATACACATACCTTTGTAATTGGGCGAGTTTCTACTTTCAGATTCAACAGGAATTTCTCGAGCTCGTCAATCCGTTCGCGAGATATGGGAGTTTGAAGTTAAGCAATGGTTGAGAAACCATCAAAATTTTCGCAAGTCTGATACTCGAAACCAATAACTACTATGGCCTAGGGGAAAAATACACATACCTTTGTAATCGGGCGAGATTCTACTTTCAGATGCAAGAGGAATTTCTCGAGTTCGTCAATCCGTTCGCGAGATATGGGAGTTTGAAGTTAAGGAATGCTTGGGAAACCATCACAATTTTCGCAAGTCTGACACTCGAAACCAATAACTACTATGGCCTAGGGGAAAAATACACATACCTTTGTATTCGGGCGAGTTTCTACTTTCAGATGCAACAGGAGTTTCTCGAGTTCGTCAATCCGTTCGCGAGATATGGGTGTTTGAAGTTAAGGAATGGTTGAGAAACCATCAAAATTCTCGCAATTCAGATGCTGGAAACGAATAACTGGAATGACCTAGGGGAAAGGTACACACACCATTGTAATCGGTCGACTCTCTACTTTCAGATGCAACAGGAAATAATCGAGTTCTTCAATCCGTTCGCGAGATATGGGAGTTTGAAGTTAAGGAATGGTTGAGGAACCATAAAAATTTTCGCAAGTCTGATACTAGAAACCAATAACTACAAAGGCCTAAGGGAAAAATACACATACCTTTGTAATCGGGCGTGTTTCTTCTTCCAGATGCAACCGGAATTTCTCGTGTTCGTCAATCCGTTCGCGAGATATGGGAGTTTGAAGTTAAAGAATGGTTGAGAAACAATCACAATTTTCGCAAATGTGATACTCGAAACCAATAACTGGAATGGCCTAGGGGATAAGTACACACACCATTGTAATGGGGCGAGTTTCTACTTTCAGATGCAACAGGAATTTCTCGAGTTCGTCAATCCGTTCGCGACATATGGGAGTTTGAAGTTAAGGAATGCTTGGGAAACCATCACAATTTTCGCAAGTCTGATACTCGAAACCAATAACTGGAATGGCCTAGGGGAAAAGTACACACACCATTGTAATCGGGCGAGTTTCTACTTTCTGATGCAACAGGATTTTCTCGAGTTCGTCAATTCGATCGCGAGATATGGGAGTTTGAAGTTAAGGAATGGTTGAGAAACCATCAAAATTTTCGCAATTCTGATGCTACAAACGAATAACTGGAATGACCTGGGGGAAAAGTACACACACCATTGTAATCGGTCGAGTTTCTACTTTCAGATGCAACAGGAATTTCTCGAGCTCGTCAATCCGTTCGCGAGATATGGGAGTTTGAAGTTAAGGGATGCTTGAGAAACCATCAAAATTTTCGCAAGTCTGATACTCGAAACCAATAACTACAAAGCCCTAGGGGAAAAATACACATACCTTTGTAATCGGGGGAGTTTCTACTTTCAGATGCAACAGGAATTTCTCGAGCACGTCAATCCGTTCGCGAGATATGGGATTTTGAAGTTAAGGAATGGTTGAGAAACCATCAAAATTTTCGCAATTCTGATGGTGGAAACGAATAACTGGAATGACCTAGGGAAAAAGTACACACACCATTGTAATCGGACGACTTTCTACTTTCAGATGCAACAGGAAATAATCCAATTCGTCAATCCGTTCACGAGATATGGGAGTTTGAAGTTAAGGAATAATTGAGAAACCATCAAAATTTTCGCAAGTCTGATACTCGAAACCAATAACTACTGTGGCCTAGGGGAAAAATTCTCATACCTTTGTAATTGGGCGAGTTTCTACTTTCAGATGCAACAGGAATTTCTCGAGTATGTCAATCCGTTCGCGAGATATGGGAGTTTGAAGTTAAGTAATGGATGAGAGACCATCACAATTTTCGCAAGTCTGATACTCGAAACCAATAACTACTATGGCCTAGGGGAAAAATACACATACCTTTGTAATGGGGCGAGTTTCTACTTTCAGATGCAACAGGAATTCCTCGAGTTCGTCAATCCGTTCGCGAGATATGGGAGATTGAAGTTAAGGAATGGTTGAGAAACCATCAAAATTTTCGCAATTCTGATGCTAGAAACGAATAACTGGAATGACCTGGGGGAAAAGTACACAGACCATTGTAATCGGTCGACTTTCTACTTTCAGATACAACAGGAAATAATCGAGTTCGTCATTCCGTTCGCGAGATATGGGTGTTTGAAGGTAAGGAATGGTTGAGAAACCATCAAAATTTTCGCCGGTCTGATACTCGAAACCAATAACTGGAATGACCTGGGGGAAAAGTACACACACCATTGTAATCGGTCGACTTTCTACTTTCAGATGCAACAGGGAATAATCGAGATCGTCATTCCGTTCGCGAGATATGGGTGTTTGAAGGTAAGGAATGGTTGAGAAACAATCACAATTTTCGCAAGTCTGATACTCGAAACCAATAACTACTGTGGCCTAGGGGAAAAATACACATACCTTTGTAATTGGACGAGTTTCTACTTTCAGATGCAACAGGAATTTCTCGAGTATGTCAATCCGTTCGCGAGATATGGGAGTTTGAAGTTATGGAATGGTTGAGAAGCCCTCAAAATTTTCGCAATTCTGATGCTAGAGACGAATAACTGGAATGACCTAGGGGAAAAGTACACACACCATTGTAATCGGTCGAGTTTCTACTTTCAGATGCAAAAGGAAATAATCGAGTTCTTCAATCCGTTCGCGAGATATGGGAGTTTGAAGTTAAGGAATGCTTGAGAAACCATCAAAATTTTCGCAAGTCTGATACTCGAAACCAATAACTGGAATGGCCTAGGGGAAAAGTACACACACCATTGTAATCGGTCGAGTTTCTACTTTCAGATGCAAAAGGAAATAATCGAGTTCTTCAATCCGTTCGCGAGATATGGGAGTTTGAAGTTAAGGAATGCTTGAGAAACCATCAAAATTTTCGCAAGTCTGATACTCGAAACCAATAACTGGAATGGCCTAGGGGTAAAGTACACACACCATTGTAATGGGGCGAGTTTCTACTTTCAGATGCAACAGGCATTCCTCGAGTTCTTCAATCCGTTCGCGAGATATGGGAGTTTGAAGTTAAGGAATGGTTGAGAAGCCATCAAAATTTTCGCAATTCTGATGCTAGAAACGAATAACTGGAATGACCTACGGGAAAAGTACACACACCATTGTAATCGGTCGAGTTTCTACTTTCAGATGCAACAGGAAATAATTGAGTTCGTCAATCCGTTCGCGAGATATGGGAGTTTGATGTTAAGGAATGCTTGAGAAACCATCAAAATTTTCGAAGGTCTGATACTCGAAACCAATAACTACTATGGCCTAGGGCAAAAATACACATACCGTTGTAATCGAGCAAGTTTCTGGTTCCAGATGCAACAGGAATTTCTCGAGTTCGTCAATCCGTTCGCGAGATATGGGAGTTTGAAATTAAGGAACGGTTGAGAACCATCAAAATATTCGCAAGTCTGATACTCGAAACCAACAACTGGAATGGCCTAGGGGAAAAGTACACACACCATTGTAATCGGGCGAGTTTCCACTTTCAGATGCAACAGGAATTTCTCGAGTTCGCCAATCCGTTCGCGAGGTATGGGAGTTTGAAGTTAAGGAATGCTTGAGAAACCATCAAAATATTAGCAAGTCCGATACGCGAAACCAATAACTACAATGGCCTAGGGGAAAAATACACATTCCTTTGTAATCGGGCGTGTTTCTACTTTCAGATGCAACAGGAATTTCTCGAGTTCGTCAATCCGTTCGCGAGATATGGGAGTTTGAAGTTATGGAATGCTTGAGAAACCATCAAAATATTAGCAAGTCTGATACGCGAAACCAATAACTACAATGGCATAGGGGAAAAATACACATACCTTTGTAATCGGGCGTGTTCCTACTTTCAGATGCAACAGGAATTTCTCGAGTTCGTCAATCTGTTCGCGAGGTATGGGAGTTTGAAGTTAAGGAATGCTTGAGAAACCATCAAAATTTTGCAAGTCTGATACGCGAAACCAATAACAACAATGGCCTAGGGGAAAAAAACACACACCATTGTAATCGGACGAGTTTCTGTTTCAGATGCAACAGGAATTTCTCGATTTCGTCAATCCGTTCGCGAGTTATGGGAGTTTGAAAATAAGGAATGGTTGAGAAACCAACAAAATTTTCGCAAGTCTGATACTCGAAACAAATAACTACAAAGGCCTAGGGCAAAAACACACATACCATTGTAATCGGACGAGTTTCTGTTTCAGATGCAACAGGAATTTCTCGAGTTCGTCAATCCGTTCGCGAGATATGGGGGTCTGAAGTTAATAAATGCTTGAGTAACCATCAAAATATTAGCAAGTCTGATACGCGAAACCAATAACTACAATGGCCTAGGGGAAAAATACACATACCTTTGTAATCAGGCGTGTTCCTACTTTCAGATGCAACAGGAATTTCTCGAGTTCGTCAATCTGTTCGCGAGATATGGGAGTTTGAAGTTAAGGAGTGATTGAGAATCCATCAAAATTTTCGCAAGTCTGGTACTCGAAACCAATAACTACAATGCCCTAGGGGAAAAATACACATACCGTTGTAATCGGGCGAGTTTCTACTTCCAGATGCAACCGGAAGTTCTCGAGTTCGTCAATCCGTTCGCGAGATATGGGAGTTTGAAGTTAAAGAATGGTTGAGAAACCATCAACATTTTCGCAAATCTGATATTCGAGACCAATGACTACTATGGCCTAGGCAAAAATACACATACCTTTGTAATCGGGCGAGATTCTACTTTCATATGCAACAGGAATTTCTCGAGCTCGTCAATCCGTTTGCGAGATATGGGAGTTTGGTGTTAAGGAATGCTTGAGAAACCATCAAAATTTTCGAAGGTCTGATACTCGAAACCAATAACTACTATGGCCTAGGGCAAAAATACACATACCGTTGTAATCGAGCGAGTTTCTGGTTCCAGATGCAACAGGAATTTCTCGAGTTCGTCAATCCGTTCGCGAGATATGGGAGTTTGAAATTAAGGAACGGTTGAGAAACCATCAAAATATTCGCAAGTCTGATACTCGAAACCAACAACTGGAATGGCCTAGGGGAAAAGTACACACACCATTGTAATCGGGCGAGTTTCCACTTTCAGATGCGATAGGAATTTCTCGAGTTCGCCAATCCGTTCGCGAGGTATGGGAGTCTGAAGTTAAGGAATGCTTGAGAAACCATCAAAATTTTCGCAAGTCTGATACGCGAAACCAATAACTACAATGGCCTGGGGGAAAAATACACATTCCTTTGTAATCGGGCGTGTTTCTACTTTCAGATGCAACAGGAATTTCTCGAGTTCGTCAATCCGTTCGCGAGATACGGGAGTTTTAAGTTAAGGAATGCTTGAGAAACCATCAAAATTTTCGCAAGTCTGATACTCGAAACCAATAACTACTATGGCCTAGGGCAAAAATACACATACCGTTGTAATCGGACGATTTTCTACTTTCAGATGCAACAGGAATTTCTCGAGTTCGTCAACCCATTCGCGAGATATGGGAGTTTGAAGTTTAGGAATGGTTGAGAAACCATCAAAATTCTCGCAATTCAGATGCTAGAAACGAATAACTGGAATGATCTAGGGGAAAAGTACACACACCATTGTAATCTGTCGACTTTCTACTTTCAGATGCAACAGGAAATAATCGAGTTCGTCAATCCGTTCGCGAGATATGGGAGTTTTAAGTTAAGGAATGGTTGAGAAACAATCACAATTTTCGCAAGTCTGATACTCGAAACCAATAACTACTGTGGCCTAGGGGGAAAATACACATACCTTTGTAATTGGGTGAGTTTCTACTTTCAGATGCAACAGGAATTTCTCGAGTATGTCAAACCGTTCGCGAGATATGGGAGTTTGAAGTTAAGGAATGGTTGAGAAGCCATCAAAATTTTCGCAATTCTGATGCTACAAACGAATAACTGGAATGACCTAGGGGAAAAGTACACACACCATTGTAATGGGGCGAATTTCTACTTTCAGATGCAACAGGAATTCCTCGCGTTCGTCAATCCGTTCGCGAGATATGGGAGTTTGAAAATAAGGAATGGTTGAGAGACCATCACAATTTTCGCAAGTCTGATACTCGAAACCAATAACTACTATGGCCTAGGGGAAAAATACACATATCTTTGTAATCGGGCGAGTTTCTACTTTCAGATGCAACAGGAACTTCTCGAGTTCGTCAATCCGTTCGCGAGATATGGGAGTTGGAAGTTAAGGAATGGTTGAGAAACCATCAAAATTTTCGCAATTCTGATGCTAGAAACGAATAACTGGAATGACCTGGGGGAAAAGTACACACACCATTGTAATCGGTCGACTTTCTACTTTCAGATGCAACAGGAAATAATCGAGTTCTTCAATCTGTTCGCGAGATATGGGAGTTTGAAGTTAAGGAATGCTTGAGAAACCATCAAAATTTTCGCAAGTCTGATACTCGAAACCAATAACTGGAATGGTAGAGGGGAAAAGTACACACACCATTGTAATCGGTCGAGTTTCTACTTTCAGATGCAACAGGAAATAATTGAGTTCGTCAAACCGTTCGCGAGATATGGGAGTTTGAAGTTAAGGAATGGCTGAGAAACCATCAAAATTTTCGCAAGTTTGATACTCGAAACCAATAACTACAATGGCCTAGGGCAAAAATACACATACCGTTGTAATCGGGCGAGTTTCTGCTTTCAGATGCAACAGGAATTTCTCGAGTTCGTCAATCCGTTCGCGAGATATGGGAGTTTGAAATTAAGGAATGGCTGAGAAACCATCAAAATTTTCGCAAGTTTGATACTCGAAACCAATAACTACAATTGCCTAGGGCAAAAATACACATAACGTTGTAATCGGGCATGTTTCTGCTTTCAGATGCAATAGGAAGTTCTCGAGTTCGATAGTCCGTTCGTGAGATATGGGAGTTTGAAGTTAAGGAATGGTTGAGAAACCATCAAAATTTTTGCTGGTCTGATACTCGAAACCGATAACTGGAATGGCCTTGGGGAAAAGTACACACACCATTGTAATCGGGCGAGTTTCTACTTTCAGATGCAACAGGAATTTCTCGAGTTCGTCAACCGTTCGCGAGATATGGGAGTTTGAAGTTAAGGAATGGTTGAGAAACCAACAAAATTTTCGCAAGTCTGATACTCGAAACCAATAACTAGTACGGCCTAGGGCAAAAATACACATACCATTGTAATCGGACGAGTTTCTGTTTCAGATGCAACAGGAATTTCTCGATTTCGTCAATCCGTTCGCGAGTTATGGGAGTTTGAAAATAAGGAATGGTTGAGAAACCAACAAAATTTTCGCAAGTCTGATACTCGAAACAAATAACTACAAAGGCCTAGGGCAAAAACACTCATACCATTGTAATCGGACGAGGTTCTGTTTCAGATGCAACAGGAATTTCTCGAGTTCGTCAATCCGTTCGCGAGATATGGGGGTTTGAAGTTAATAAATGCTTGAGAAACCATCAAAATATTAGCAAGTCTGATACGCGAAACCAATAACTACAATGGCCTAGGGGAAAAATACACATACCTTTGTAATCGGGCGGGTTCCTGCTTTCAGATGCAACAGGAATTTCTCGAGTTCGTCAATCTGTTCGCGAGATATGGGAGTTTGAAGTTAAGGAGTGATAGAGAATCCATCAAAATTTTCGCAAGTCTGGTACTCGAAACCAATAACTACAATGGCCTAGGGGAAAAATACACATACCGTTGTAATCGGGCGAGTTTCTACTTCCAGATGCAACAGGAAGTTCTCGAGTTCGTCAATCCGTTCGCGAGATATGGGAGTTTGATGTTAAGGAATGCTTGAGAAACCATCAAAATTTTCGAAGGTCTGATACTCGAAACCAATAACTACTATGGCCTAGGGCAAAAATACACATACCGTTGTAATCGAGCAAGTTTCTGGTTCCAGATGCAACAGGAATTTCTCGAGTTCGTCAATCCGTTCGCGAGATATGGGAGTTTGAAATTAAGGAACGGTTGAGAAACCATCAAAATATTCGCAAGTCTGATACTCGAAACCAACAACTGGAATGGCCTAGGGGAAAAGTACACACACCATTGTAATCGGGCGAGTTTCCACTTTCAGATGCGACAGGAATTTCTCGAGTTCGCCAATCCGTTCGCGAGGTATGGGAGTCTGATGTTAAGGAATGCTTGAGAAACCATCAAAATTTTCGAAGGTCTGATACTCGAAACCAATAACTACAATGGCCTAGGGGAAAAATACACATACCTTTGTAATCGGACGTGTTCCTACTTTCAGATGCAACAGGAATTTCTCGAGTTCGTCAATCTGTTCGCGAGGTATGGGAGTTTGAAGTTAAGGAATGCTTGAGAAACCATCAAAATTTTGCAAGTCTGATACGCGAAACCAATAACTACAATGGCCTAGGGGAAAAAAACACACACCATTGTAATCGGACGAGTTTCTGTTTCAGATGCAACAGGAATTTCTCGATTTCGTCAATCCGTTCGCGAGTTATGGGAGTTTGAAAATAAGGAATGGTTGAGAAACCAACAAAATTTTCGCAAGTCTGATACTCGAAACAAATAACTACAAAGGCCTAGGGCAAAAACACACATACCATTGTAATCGGACGAGTTTCTGTTTCAGATGCAACAGGAATTTCTCGAGTTCGTCAATCCGTTCGCGAGATATGGGGGTTTGAAGTTAATAAATGCTTGAGTAACCATCAAAATATTAGCAAGTCTGATACGCGAAACCAATAACTACAATGGCCTAGGGGAAAAATACACATACCTTTGTAATCGGGCGTGTTCCTGCTTTCAGATGCAACAGGAATTTCTCGAGTTCGTCAATCTGTTCGCGAGGTATGGGAGTTTGAAGTTAAGGAGTGATTGAGAATCCATCAAAATTTTCGCAAGTCTGGTACTCGAAACCAATAACTACAATGGCCTAGGGGAAAAATACACAACCCGTTGTAATCGGGCGAGTTTCTACTTCCAGATGCAACCGGAAGTTCTCGAGTTCGTCAATCCGTTCGCGAGATATGGGAGTTTGAAGTTAAAGAATGGTTGAGAAACCATCAAAATTTTCGCAAATCAGATATTCGAGACCAATGACTACTATGGCCTAGGCAAAAATACACATAACTTTGTCATCGGGCGAGTTTCTACTTTCAGATGCAACAGGAATTTCTCGAGCTCGTCAATCCGTTTGCGAGATATGGGAGTTTGAAATTAAGGAACGGTTGAGAAACCATCAAAATTTTCGCAAGTCTGATACTCGAAACCAATAACTACAAAGGCTTAGGGGAAAAATACACATACCGTTGTAATCGGGAGAGTTTCTTCTTCCAGATGCAACCGGAATTTCTCGTGTTCGTCAATCGGTTCGCGAGATATGGGAGTTTGAAGTTAAGGAATGGTTGAGAAGCCATCAAAATTTTCGCAATTCTGATGCTAGAAACGAATAACTGGAATGACCTACGGGAAAAGTACACACACCATTGTAATCGGTCGAGTTTCTACTTTCAGATGCAACAGGAAATAATTGAGTTCGTCAATCCGTTCGCGAGATATGGGAGTTTGATGTTAAGGAATGCTTGAGAAACCATCAAAATTTTCGAAGGTCTGATACTCGAAACCAATAACTACTATGGCCTAGGGCAAAAATACACATGCCGTTGTAATCGAGCGAGTTTCTGGTTCCAGATGCAACAGGAATTTCTCGAGTTCGTCAATCCGTTCGCGAGATATGGGAGTTTGAAATTAAGGAACGGTTGAGAAACCATCAAAATATTCGCAAGTCTGATACTCGAAACCAACAACTGGAATGGCCTAGGGGAAAAGTACACACACCATTGTAATCGGGCGAGTTTCCACTTTCAGATGCGATAGGAATTTCTCGAGTTCGCCAATCCGTTCGCGAGGTATGGGAGTCTGAAGTTAAGGAATGCTTGAGAAACCATCAAAATTTTCGCAAGTCTGATACGCGAAACCAATAACTACAATGGCCTGGGGGAAAAATACACATTCCTTTGTAATCGGGCGTGTTTCTACTTTCAGATGCAACAGGAATTTCTCGAGTTCGTCAATCCGTTCGCGAGATACGGGAGTTTTAAGTTAAGGAATGCTTGAGAAACCATCAAAATTTTCGCAAGTCTGATACTCGAAACCAATAACTACTATGGCCTAGGGCAAAAATACACATACCGTTGTAATCGGACGATTTTCTACTTTCAGATGCAACAGGAATTTCTCGAGTTCGTCAACCCATTCGCGAGATATGGGAGTTTGAAGTTTAGGAATGGTTGAGAAACCATCAAAATTCTCGCAATTCAGATGCTAGAAACGAATAACTGGAATGATCTAGGGGAAAAGTACACACACCATTGTAATCTGTCGACTTTCTACTTTCAGATGCAACAGGAAATAATCGAGTTCGTCAATCCGTTCGCGAGATATGGGAGTTTTAAGTTAAGGAATGGTTGAGAAACAATCACAATTTTCGCAAGTCTGATACTCGAATCCAATAACTACTGTGGCCTAGGGGGAAAATACACATACCTTTGTAATTGGGTGAGTTTCTACTTTCAGATGCAACAGGAATTTCTCGAGTATGTCAAACCGTTCGCGAGATATGGGAGTTTGAAGTTAAGGAATGGTTGAGAAGCCATCAAAATTTTCGCAATTCTGATGCTACAAACGAATAACTGGAATGACCTAGGGGAAAAGTACACACACCATTGTAATGGGGCGAATTTCTACTTTCAGATGCAACAGGAATTCCTCGCGTTCGTCAATCCGTTCGCGAGATATGGGAGTTTGAAAATAAGGAATGGTTGAGAGACCATCACAATTTTCGCAAGTCTGATACTCGAAACCAATAACTACTATGGCCTAGGGGAAAAATACACATATCTTTGTAATCGGGCGAGTTTCTACTTTCAGATGCAACAGGAACTTCTCGAGTTCGTCAATCCGTTCGCGAGATATGGGAGTTGGAAGTTAAGGAATGGTTGAGAAACCATCAAAATTTTCGCAATTCTGATGCTAGAAACGAATAACTGGAATGACCTGGGGGAAAAGTACACACACCATTGTAATCGGTCGACTTTCTACTTTCAGATGCAACAGGAAATAATCGAGTTCTTCAATCTGTTCGCGAGATATGGGAGTTTGAAGTTAAGGAATGCTTGAGAAACCATCAAAATTTTCGCAAGTCTGATACTCGAAACCAATAACTGGAATGGTAGAGGGGAAAAGTACACACACCATTGTAATCGGTCGAGTTACTACTTTCAGATGCAACAGGAAATAATTGAGTTCGTCAAACCGTTCGCGAGATATGGGAGTTTGAAGTTAAGGAATGGCTGAGAAACCATCAAAATTTTCGCAAGTTTGATACTCGAAACCAATAACTACAATGGCCTAGGGCAAAAATACACATACCGTTGTAATCGGGCGAGTTTCTGCTTTCAGATGCAACAGGAATTTCTCGAGTTCGTCAATCTGTTCGCGAGATATGGGAGTTTGAAATTAAGGAATGGCTGAGAAACCATCAAAATTTTCGCAAGTTTGATACTCGAAACCAATAACTACAATTGCCTAGGGCAAAAATACACATAACGTTGTAATCGGGCATGTTTCTGCTTTCAGATGCAATAGGAAGTTCTCGAGTTCGATAGTCCGTTCGTGAGATATGGGAGTTTGAAGTTAAGGAATGGTTGAGAAACCATCAAAATTTTTGCTGGTCTGATACTCGAAACCGATAACTGGAATGGCCTTGGGGAAAAGTACACACACCATTGTAATCGGGCGAGTTTCTACTTTCAGATGCAACAGGAATTTCTCGAGTTCGTCAACCGTTCGCGAGATATGGGAGTTTGAAGTTAAGGAATGGTTGAGAAACCAACAAAATTTTCGCAAGTCTGATACTCGAAACCAATAACTACTACGGCCTAGGGCAAAAATACACATACCATTGTAATCGGACGAGTTTCTGTTTCAGATGCAACAGGAATTTCTCGATTTCGTCAATCCGTTCGCGAGTTATGGGAGTTTGAAAATAAGGAATGGTTGAGAAACCAACAAAATTTTCGCAAGTCTGATACTCGAAACAAATAACTACAAAGGCCTAGGGCAAAAACACTCATACCATTGTAATCGGACGAGGTTCTGTTTCAGATGCAACAGGAATTTCTCGAGTTCGTCAATCCGTTCGCGAGATATGGGGGTTTGAAGTTAATAAATGCTTGAGAAACCATCAAAATATTAGCAAGTCTGATACGCGAAACCAATAACTGCAATGGCCTAGGGGAAAAATACACATACCTTTGTAATCGGGCGGGTTCCTGCTTTCAGATGCAACAGGAATTTCTCGAGTTCGTCAATCTGTTCGCGAGATATGGGAGTTTGAAGTTAAGGAGTGATTGAGAATCCATCAAAATTTTCGCAAGTCTGGTACTCGAAACCAATAACTACAATGGCCTAGGGGAAAAATACACATACCGTTGTAATCGGGCGAGTTTCTACTTCCAGATGCAACCGGAAGTTCTCGAGTTCGTCAATCCGTTCGCGAGATATGGGAGTTTGATGTTAAGGAATGCTTGAGAAACCATCAAAATTTTCGAAGGTCTGATACTCGAAACCAATAACTACTATGGCCTAGGGCAAAAATACACATACCGTTGTAATCGAGCAAGTTTCTGGTTCCAGATGCAACAGGAATTTCTCGAGTTCGTCAATCCGTTCGCGAGATATGGGAGTTTGAAATTAAGGAACGGTTGAGAAACCATCAAAATATTCGCAAGTCTGATACTCGAAACCAACAACTGGAATGGCCTAGGGGAAAAGTACACACACCATTGTAATCGGGCGAGTTTCCACTTTCAGATGCGACAGGAATTTCTCGAGTTCGCCAATCCGTTCGCGAGGTATGGGAGTCTGATGTTAAGGAATGCTTGAGAAACCATCAAAATTTTCGAAGGTCTGATACTCGAAACCAATAACTGCAATGGCCTAGGGGAAAAATACACATACCTTTGTAATCGGACGTGTTCCTACTTTCAGATGCAACAGGAATTTCTCGAGTTCGTCAATCTGTTCGCGAGGTATGGGAGTTTGAAGTTAAGGAATGCTTGAGAAACCATCAAAATTTTGCAAGTCTGATACGCGAAACCAATAACTACAATGGCCTAGGGGAAAAAAACACACACCATTGTAATCGGACGAGTTTCTGTTTCAGATGCAACAGGAATTTCTCGATTTCGTCAATCCGTTCGCGAGTTATGGGAGTTTGAAAATAAGGAATGGTTGAGAAACCAACAAAATTTTCGCAAGTCTGATACTCGAAACAAATAACTACAAAGGCCTAGGGCAAAAACACACATACCATTGTAATCGGACGAGTTTCTGTTTCAGATGCAACAGGAATTTCTCGAGTTCGTCAATCCGTTCGCGAGATATGGGGGTTTGAAGTTAATAAATGCTTGAGTAACCATCAAAATATTAGCAAGTCTGATACGCGAAACCAATAACTACAATGGCCTAGGGGAAAAATACACAACCCGTTGTAATCGGGCGAGTTTCTACTTCCAGATGCAACCGGAAGTTCTCGAGTTCGTCAATCCGTTCGCGAGATATGGGAGTTTGAAGTTAAAGAATGGTTGAGAAACCATCAAAATTTTCGCAAATCAGATATTCGAGACCAATGACTACTATGGCCTAGGCAAAAATACACATAACTTTGTCATCGGGCGAGTTTCTACTTTCAGATGCAACAGGAATTTCTCGAGCTCGTCAATCCGTTTGCGAGATATGGGAGTTTGAAATTAAGGAACGGTTGAGAAACCATCAAAATTTTCGCAAGTCTGATACTCGAAACCAATAACTACAAAGGCTTAGGGGAAAAATACACATACCGTTGTAATCGGGAGAGTTTCTTCTTCCAGATGCAACCGGAATTTCTCGTGTTCGTCAATCGGTTCGCGAGATATGGGAGTCTGAAGTTAAGGAATGGTTGAGAAGCCATCAAAATTTTCGCAATTCTGATGCTAGAAACGAATAACTGGAATGACCTACGGGAAAAGTACACACACCATTGTAATCGGTCGAGTTTCTACTTTCAGATGCAACAGGAAATAGTTGAGTTCGTCAATCCGTTCGCGAGATATGGGAGTTTGATGTTAAGGAATGCTTGAGAAACCATCAAAATTTTCGAAGGTCTGATACTCGAAACCAATAACTACTATGGCCTAGGGCAAAAATACACATACCGTTGTAATCGAGCAAGTTTCTGGTTCCAGATGCAACAGGAATTTCTCGAGTTCGTCAATCCGTTCGCGAGATATGGGAGTTTGAAGTTAAGGAATGCTTGAGAAACCATCAAAATATTAGCAAGTCTGATACGCGAAACCAATAACTACAATGGCCTAGGGGAAAAATACAAACACCATTGTAATCGGGCGAGTTTCCACTTTCAGATGCAACAGGAATTTCTCGAGTTCGCCAATCCGTTCGCGAGGTATGGGAGTTTGAAGTTAAGGAATGCTTGAGAAACCATCAAAATATTAGCAAGTCCGATACGCGAAACCAATAACTACAATGGCCTAGGGGAAAAATACACATTCCTTTGTAATCGGGCGTGTTTCTACTTTCAGATGCAACAGGAATTTCTCGAGTTCGTCAATCCGTTCGCGAGATATGGGAGTTTGAAGTTATGGAATGCTTGAGAAACCATCAAAATATTAGCAAGTCTGATACGCGAAACCAATAACTACAATGGCCTAGGGGAAAAATACACATACCTTTGTAATCGGGCGTGTTCCTACTTTCAGATGCAACAGGAATTTCTCGAGTTCGTCAATCTGTTCGCGAGGTATGGGAGTTTGAAGTTAAGGAATGCTTGAGAAACCATCAAAATTTTGCAAGTCTGATACGCGAAACCAATAATTACAATGGCCTAGGGGAAAAAAACACACACCATTGTAATCGGACGAGTTTCTGTTTCAGATGCAACAGGAATTTCTCGATTTCGTCAATCCGTTCGCGAGTTATGGGAGTTTGAAAATAAGGAATGGTTGAGAAACCAACAAAATTTTCGCAAGTCTGATACTCGAAACAAATAACTACAAAGGGCTAGGGCAAAAACACACATACCATTGTAATCGGACGAGTTTCTGTTTCAGATGCAACAGGAATTTCTCGAGTTCGTCAATCCGTTCGCGAGATATGGGGGTTTGAAGTTAATAAATGCTTGAGTAACCATCAAAATATTAGCAAGTCTGATACGCGAAACCAATAACTACAATGGCCTAGGGGAAAAATACACATACCTTTGTAATCAGGCGTGTTCCTACTTTCAGATGCAACAGGAATTTCTCGAGTTCGTCAATCTGTTCGCGAGATATGGGAGTTTGAAGTTAAGGAGTGATTGAGAATCCATCAAAATTTTCGCAAGTCTGGTACTCGAAACCAATAACTACAATGCCCTAGGGGAAAAATACACACACCATTGTAATCGGTCGACTTTCTACTTTCAGATGCAACAGGAAATAAACGAGTTCGTCATTCCGTTCGCGAGATATGGGTGTTTGAAGGTAAGGAATGGTTGAGAAACCATCAAAATTTTCGCAGGTCTGATACTCGAAACCAATAACTGGAATGACCTGGGGGAGAAGTACACACACCATTGTAATCGGTCGACTTTCTACTTTCAGACGCAACAGGAAATAATCGAGTTCGTCATTCCGTTCGCGAGATATGGGTGTTTGAAGGTAAGGAATGGTTGAGAAACCATCAAAATTTTCGCCGGTCTGACACTCGAAACCAATAACTGGAATGGCCTAGGGCGAAAATACGCATACCTTTGTAATCGGGCGAGTTTCTACCTTCAGATGCAACAGGAATTTCTCGAGTTCGTCAATCCGTTCGCGAGATATGGGAGTTTGAAGTTAAGGAATGGTTGAGAAACCATCAAAATTTTCGCAAGTCTGATACTCGAAACCAATAACTACAATGGCCTAAGGGAAAAATACACATAGCGTTGTAATCGGGAGAGTTTCTTCTTCCAGATGCAACCGGAATTTCTCGTGTTCGTCAATCCGTTCGCGACATATGGGAGTTTGAAGTTAAGGAATGGTTGAGAAACCATCAAAATTCTCGCAATTCAGATGCTAGAAACGAATAACTGGAATGACCTAGGGGAAAAGTACACACACCATTGTAATCGGTCGACTTTCTACTTTCAGATGCAACAGGAAAAAATCGAGTTCGTCAATCCGTTCGCGAGATATGGGAGTTTGAAGTTAAGGAATGGTTGAGAAACAATCACAATTTTCGAAAGTCTGATACTCGAAACCAATAACTACTGTGGCCTAGGGGAAAAATACACATACCTTTGTAATTTAGCGAGTTTCTACTTTCAGATACAACAGGAATTTCTCGAGTATATCAATCCGTTCGCGAGATATGGGAGTTTGAAGTTAAGGAATGGTTGAGAAGCCATCAAAATTTTCGCAATTCTGATGCTAGAAACGAATAACTGGAATGACCAAGGGGAAAAGTACACACACCATTGTAATCGGTCGACTTTCTACTTTCAGATGCAACAGGAAATAATCGATTTCGTCAATCCGTTCGCGAGATATGGGAGTTTGAAGTTATGGAATGCTTGAGAAACCATCAAAATATTAGCAAGTCTGATACGCGAAACCAATAACTACAATGGCCTAGGGGAAAAATACAAACACCATTGTAATCGAGCGAGTTTCCACTTTCAGATGCAACAGGAATTTCTCGAGTTCGCCAATCCGTTCGCGAGGTATGGGAGTTTGAAGTTAAGGAATGCTTGAGAAACCATCAAAATTTTGCAAGTCTGATACGCGAAACCAATAACAGAAATGGCCTAGGGGAAAAGTACACACACCATTGTAATCTGGCGAGTTTCTACTTTCAGATGCAACAGGAATTTCTCGAGTTCGTCAATCCGTTCGCGAGATATGGAAGTTTGGAGTTAAGAGACGGTTGAGAAACCATCAAAATTTTCGCAATTCTGATGCTAGAAACGAATAACTGGAATGGCCTAGGGGAAAAGAACACATACCATTGTAATCGGGAGAGTTTCTGCTTTCAGATGCAACAGAAATTTTTCGGATTCGTCAATCCGTTCGCGAAATATCGGGGTTTGAAGTTAAGAGATGGTTGAGAAACCATCAAAATTTTCGCAATTCTGATAGTCGAAACCAATAACAGAAATGACCTAGGGGAAAAGTACACACACCATTGTAATCTGGCGAGTTTCTACTTTCAGATGCAACAGGAATTTCTCCAGTTCGTCAATCCGTTCGCGGGATATGGGAGTTTGAAATTAAGGAATGGTTGAGAAACCATCAAAATTTACGCAAGTCTGATACTCGAAACCAATAACTACAATGGCCTAGGGGAAAAGTACACACACCATTGTAATCGGGCGAGTTTCTACTTTCAGATGCAACAGGAATTTCTCGAGTTCGTCAATCCGTTCGCGAGATGTGGGAGTTTGGAGTTAAGAGACGGTTGAGAAACCATCAAAATTTTCGCAATTCTGATGCTAGAAACGAATAACTGGAATGGCCTAGGGGTAAAGAACACATACCATTGTAATCGGGAGAGTTTCTACTTTCAGATGCAACAGAAATTTTTCGGATTCGTCAATCCGTTCGCGAAATATCGGGGTTTGGAGTTAAGAGATGGTTGAGAAACCATCAAAATTTTCGCAATTCTGATAGTCGAAACCAATAACAGGAATGGCCTAGAGGAAAAATACACACACCATTGTAATCGGGCGAGTTTCTACCTTCAGATGGAACAGGAATTTCTAGAGTTCGTCAATCCGTTCGCGAGATATGGGAATTTGAATTTAAGGAATCAACTGATACTCGAAACCAATAACTACTATGGCCTAGGGGAAAAGTACACACACCGTTGTAATCGGGCGAGTTTCTACTTTCAGATGCAACAGGAATTTCTCGAGTTCATCAATCCGTTCGCTAGATATGGGAGTTTGAAGTTAAGGAATGGTTGAGAAACCATCAAAATTTTCGAAGGTCTGATTCTCGAAACCAATAACTGGAATGGCCTACGGGAATAGTACACGCACCATTGTAATCGGGCGAGTTTCTACTTTCAGATGCAACAGAAATTTTTCGGATTCGCCAATCCGTTCGCGAAATATCGGAGATTGGAGTTAAGAGATGGTTGAGCAACCATCAAAATTTTCGCAAGTCTGATACTCGAAACCAATAACTACTATTGCCTAGGGCAAAAATACACATACCGTTGTAATCGGGCGTGTTTCTGCTTTCAGATGCAATAGGAATTTCTCGAGTTCGTCAATCCGTTCGCGAGATATGGGAGTTTGGAGTTAAGAGACGGTTGAGAAACCAACAAAATTTTCGCAATTCTGATGCTAGAAACGAATAACTGTAATGGCCTAGGGGAAAAGAACACATACCGTTACAATCGGGCGAGTTTCTACTTTCAGATGCAACTGGAATTTTTCGGTATCATTAATCCGCTCGCGAGATATGGGAGTTTGAAGTTAAGGTATGGTTGAGAAACCATCAAAATTTTCGCTGGTCTGATACTCGAAACATATAACTGGAATGGCCTAGGGGAAAAGCACACACACCATCGTAATCGGGCGAGTCTCTACTTTCAGATGCAACAGAAATTTTTCGGATTCGCCAATCCGTTCGCGAAATATCGGAGATTGGAGTTAAGAGATGGTTGCGCAACCATCAAAATTTTCGCTGGTCTGATACTCGAAACCAATAACTGGAATGGCCTAGGGGAAAAATACACACACCATTGTAATCGTGCGAGTTTCTACTTTCAGATGCAACAGGAATTTCTCGAGTTCGCCAATCCGTTCGCGATGTATGGGAGTTTGAAGTTAAGGAATGGTTGAGAAACCATCAAAATTTTCGCAAGTCTGATACTCGAAACCAATAACTACAAAGGCCTAGGGGAAAAATACACATACCTTTGTAATCGGGCGAGTTTCTACTTTCAGATGCAATAGGAATTTCTCGAGTTCGCCGACCGTTCGCGAGGTATGGGAGTTTGAAGTTAAGGAATGGTTGAGAAACCATCAAAATTTTCGCAAGTCTGATACACGAAACCAATAACTACAGAGGCCTAGGGGAAAAATACACATACCGTTGTAATCGGGAGAGCTTCTACTTTCAGATGCAAGAGAAATTTTTCGGATTCGTCAATCCGTTCGCGAAATATCAGAGTTTGGAGTTAAGGGATGGTTGAGCAACCATCAAAATTCTCGCTGGTCTGATACTCGAAACCAATAACTGGAATGGCCTAGGGGAAAAGTACACACACCATTGTAATCGTGCGAGTTTCTACTTTCAGATGCAACAGGAATTTCTCGAGTTCGCCAATCCGTTCGCGATGTATGGGAGTTTGAAGTTAAGGAATGGTTGAGAAACCATCAAAATTTTCGCAAGTCTGATACTCGAAACCACTAACTACAAAGGCCTAGGGGAAAAATACACATACCTTTGTAATCGGGCGAGTTTCTACTTTCA